>NC_090758.1:45357090-45364590 GCF_036898095.1 Palaemon carinicauda
AAATCTGATTTAAATTCTAGAAGATATCTACTTGCATAGCAAATCTATTTAAAATATTATTTTAATTCTAAAATGTTTTATTTTAACTGAGAACTATTGATACTAAACCTTATTGAATAATGTGTTTCCAATTCCAAAATAGTTTTATTTCAGCAAAAATTATCAGTACTAAAACCTATTTAAAACCTTATATTTGCTGCAACATAGTTTTATTAAACAGAGAATTATCACCAAAAAGAACTATTTAAACCTTTGTTTTCAATTCCATGCTGGTTTTATTGTCTCCAGAATGATCACCACCAAATCATCTTTATTACTTTGTTTTAAATTCCATGCTGGCTTCACAGTATTCAGAATTATATGCAGTTAAATCCTGAAGGTAATGTTGTCATCCTACCTGGATACATACAGACCAAGCTACTTACTGAGCAGGACAATGCATTGATCTCACTTAAGCACATCAACCTTTCTGCTTAAGTAACCATACTTTAGTAGTTAACATTTAAGAGTTTGTTATAAAATGTTAATAAAAACCTAATGTTAATCGAAAATTCACTGTAAAAGTATTCTGTTCTCAGCCATATTTCAGTAAAATACAGGCGAACTTAATTTTACCCTACTTTGTTATCATCTCCCACCGGTTGGTGACCATAATATCACTCTTTTACGTCAATATATCCGTTTATGAAACTTTAAATGCCCAGAAACATTTTTGCCAGGATTTTCACGTTATTTTACGGCAGATTTTTAATAGTGTAGAAAAAAAATAAATCTGATACGGTAAAATAAATTGAATTCAAACGAAAGTTAAGATCTGTCTTAAACCTTTCATAAATGAAAGTGACTTATTGTCAGTCTTCCTATTTCAGTGTTATTCTACAGCGAAAGTGACATGGAAACATTGTTCATCCCATCGTTTCTGATATTCTAGGTTGTGATGCTGGCCAAAATGGTATGTCATTTTTTCATTATATTTATGATAGAGTTTGATGACAATGCGTTGGGATGTATTTCATCGTATCTCATCATTTTGTTATTATTTTGTATCTTTCTTATTTTTATAGTTTTTGATACAGACAATTAATCTCCAGTATATATTATTATTTACCAAATATATCATAAGGTTGCATTTTAGTATAAACGATGAAGACTACCATATATTAAGGAGAAATTAGCAGAGAGAGAGAGAGAGAGAGAGAGAGAGAGAGAGAGAGAGAGAGAGAGAGAGAGAGAGAGAGAGAGAGAGAGAGAGAGAGATATGTAAGTTCAATATAGTCTTTTCACTTAGGTAATGTTTACCTGCAAAGACAATTGTACGCAACACATTGTTACATTGATATATATATATATATATATATATATATATATATATATATATATATATATATATATATATATATATATATATATATTGAGGTAATCTATCGTACCCTGATGAATAAGCTGAAGTAATTTCAGGGAGAGGAAAATCCGCAGACTAATCCAACTAATGGTCCAGAGTAAATATTTGTCCTTACGACGATTTAGAGGTTTTTCTCAATAACGGCTGATAAAACACTACTTGGCAACTCGAGTGGAGGATGTTGACTAGGGAAATTTATTTTCTCACTTAACAAAAGTAATGCATTATTTTATATTAATTATTTTTATCTAAATATATTATTATTATTATTATTATTATTATTATTATTATTATTATTATTATTATTATTATTATTATTATTATTATTATTATTATTATGACAAACTAGGCTATAACCCTATATTGAAAAGCAAGATGCTATACATCCAAAATCTGAAACAGGGAAATATAGCCCAGTGAGGAAAGGAAATGAGGAAATAAATAAAATAAAAGGGAAGAATAAAAAATCATAATCGAGTATTTCATGAACTGAAGCAATATTAAACTAGATCCTTCTCATATAAATAATGAAAAAAAAAAAAAAACTAAAAAAAAGAGGATTTATTAAATATAATAGTTTCAAAAATAAGAAATTCGAGTATTTTTTCCCTCAAAGACGAATGTGTATATATTTTGTTTCGTGGTTTGAACATATTTATTTCTATATAGATTTCTTACCAGTATTTAATCAAGTTAAGTGAGAGTTAATTTCCCCGAGGCCACATCCAATACACTCGAGTTGCCAGATAGTTATTTTTTTCCCACCTAATAAATTTGATCATATCTGCTTCGTATCGTTCAGCTATGAAGCCTTGAATTATTATTATTATTATTATTATTATTATTATTATTATTATTATTATTATTATTATTATTATTATTATTATTATTATTATTATAATGTTGTTGTTTTTTATTCTAATATTCAAATAAAAGGAATTTTATTAGGAAATTGGGAATCAGAACTTAGTAACAATAAATTTGATCTATTCTAAAATTATTTTACTTTGAATATTAGTTACCAAGAATAAATGACTTTAAAAAAAAAAGATTAAAAATTATGTCCAAAAATTTTGAGAGAGAGAGAGAGAGAGAGAGAGAGAGAGAGAGAGAGAGAGAGAGAGAGAGAGAGAGAGAGAGAGAGAGAGAGAGAGATGATAAGAGTTTTTTCTTCACATCTTCCAGGGAGAAAAATTCCCATAAAAGTTTCCTCATTGGGACTTGTATTGGTTTTCTGCTTCGCTGTAAGAAGTTAATGAGAGTTTTCTAATTTGGGGAACTTCAAATGTTTTGTTCTGATTCATACATCCCCTACCTCTTCTAAAACCACCATATACTTCTAAGATTTCATTCTCTGTTTTATCCTTAATCCTATCAATCAGTACTCTACCATACACTTTTCCAACTACACTCAACAAACTAATAACCCTTGAATTACAACACTCATGCACATCTCCCTTACCCTTATATATTGGTACAATACATGCACAAAACCTATCTACTGGTACCATTGACAACACAAAACACATATTAAACAATCTCACCAACCATTCAAGTACAGTCACACGCCCTTCCTTCAACATCTCAGCTCTCACACCATCCATACCAGGTGCTTTTCCTACTCTAGTTTCATCTAGTGCTCTCCTCTCTTCCTCTCTTGTAATCTCTCTCTCTCATTCTCATCTCCCATCACCGGCACCTCAACAACTGCAACAGTAATTATATCTGCCTCCTATTATCCTGAACATTCAGTAAACTTTCAAAATATTCCGACCACCTTTTCATTGCCTCCTCTCGTTTTAACATCCTCCCATTTCCATCTTTCACTGTCACTTCAATTCTTGAGCCAGCCTTCCTTACTCATCACACTTTCTTTAAAAAAAACTTCTTCTTATTCTCTTCATAGGAATGACCCAATCCCTGACCTCACCTCAAGTCAGCTGGCCTCTTTGCCTCACTTACCTGGCGCTTTACTTCTATATTTTTCTCTCTATTTTTTTCATACTTCTCTACACTATTACTCTGCAGCCATTCTTCAAAAGCCCTCTTTTTCTCTTTCACTTTTACCTTCACTCCCTCATTCCTGCATTCACTGCCCTTCCTCATCCTGCCTCCAACAACAATAATAATAATAATAATAATAATAATAATAATAATAATAATAATAATAATAATAATAATAATAATAATAGAATTTTGGGAGTAGACCCGTTTTTAGGCAATTCACATTAGAGTAGATTGCTGCCTTATCAACATTAACTTTGAGCTTTTCTATTTCCTGTATTTTTCATCTTTCCTCAGTACTGAGTACTGCTAGTGACTGGGCTATGTTAGTCACCGGTTGAGTAGAGAATTTTCCTATGAAAATATCGATAATTTAGGTGAAAGTAAATTTTTTAAAGATCGGTACAAAAAATTATTGTCAGCTCTCATCCTTACACAAAACTATGACTAACGGGTAGGGAGCAGGCTCCCTTATGCATTCCATGGTGGGCTCTTCAGATCAGCAGTTGGTCTTGGATTGGTCCTTGTGGGTGTAGTCAGCATCTACAGTAGTCTTGTAAGAGCTACTCTCACATTGGCTTAGGCACTCTCCGGGAGAGGGTTGGTGACAGTAAAGCCGTTACTCCACTCACAATTGTTTAAATTATGTTGAGTCAGGATGTGTGGAGCTAGGGCTCTCAGAGTATTGCTCTGATTATCCAATGCGTTGCCTGATTGAGGTGTCAGGTCAGGCAAGCTTTTCAGCCAGCCAGAGTGCGGGTCAAGGGAAAACATAACTGTTGGCTGAATGGCTGTTTCATTTGCTGGCACGCTGCCAGGTCGCTGATCGCCGTCACATTGTAATTTCTAAAAAGGTTTATTTGAGGTGCCATTACTTACTGGTTGTATGAACTGTCAGTAAGAATTAGGTATATAGAGCAGCAGAGTATATATATATATATATATATATATATATATATATATATATATATATATATATATATATATATATATATATATATATGTGTGTGTGTGTGTGTGTGTGTGTATGTGTGTGTGCGTGTGTGTGTTTGTGTGTGCATGTGTATGTATTTCCATATGTATATATACCTACATAAGAATACGGATGTATGTATATATGCAAGTTACCTCTTCTTTGCGCCTTTCAATAATTTCACTCCAAATGACACCAAAGATTCAAATATTTCCACTTTTCCCTTTAAAGAATTTCCTTAAACATCAATTTCCTGGCTAGCGTCAGGTTCCAATTTCTTTTATGGTCTCTCGTGGCATGGTTGGTTTTGACCTGGCCTTTCATTAGAAGGGGCTAGCGTTCGATCCCAAGTATGAGGTAGAAATTTATTTCTATTTGAACACGATATTGTGTTGATATTTATCCATATTGACTCGTTAGGGGTAATTTGAATGAATTACTACCAATTGTGTCACGTGGTGGGCCGGGAAATTAGGTAAAACTCGCTGGTAAAAGACTGATGTCTCGCAAGGTAAATCCTCGGACAGCTAGCTAGCATCAGGTTCCAATTTCTTTTATGGTCTCTCCTGGCATGGTTGGTTTCGACCTGGCCTTTCATTAGAAGGGGCTAGCGTTCGATCCCAAGTATGAGTAGAAATTTATTTATATGTGTGTATATATATATATATATATATATATATATATATATATATATATATACATATATATATATATATTTATATGCAATATGTATATATATATATATATATATATATATATATATATATATATATATATATATATATATATATATATATATATATATATATATATATATATATATATATATATATATATATTTATATATACATGTATATATACACACACACACACACACACACATATATATATATATATATATATATATATATATATATATATATATATATATATATATATATATATATATTTATATATACATGTATATATACACACATATATAATTATATATATATATATATATATATATATATATATATATATATATATATATATATATATATATATATATATATATATATATACTGTATAAGATTTAAATGGAGGGATAATGAAAAGATATTTATTTTTCCCTTATAGATACAAAATGTCTATAGTATATAGATAACCAGGAAATATGTATATTTTTGCTCTTTATTTACGTTCAGTTCATTTAACAGGCATTGTCTTTTTTTTATGAATGAATGCCTGTGCGTGGCGGCCAGAGTTACGACGTTTCCACTTTCATAGAATCCTGGCACCAAAGATTGTATAGGTCAACTTATCGATCTGATATTCAATAGATAACTGGAAGACCCAAATGAGCAAATTTTCCCCATGTGCCTCCCCATTCGATGCAATCTCAAGATTTTGGTACGTAACTGATATCATCTCTTCCGAAACTCATATCGTCCAGGCAAACTTCCATTAATTGGACGCTTCTTAAAAAATTTTCTTGTCTGTATTATAAGTAGACAATATCTAAAGGATTTTGCCGACCCTTCGGTTCGGAGTCAATTCTTTTCTCTCATACTGTCCCCTCATTTCTTCCATCACTCTATATTTTCTGTCCAATCCCCTATCAAACTTTACTTCTCGCAATCTCTTCCCCTGCCAACTCGCCATGGGCCAGCGCAACAGGGTATGGCCCACAATCTCCCCAAATGAGTTACAAATACAGACAAAATTTGGCCGTTCCTGTTGGGTCAGCGGATTTAAACCAAGGCCCAACCACACAGTCTGATTTGGATAGGGACTGTGTGCTGTATAAGCGACTATCCAACCCTAAAACAGTGCTTAACATTGCTACGTATAAAGTAAGAACCCTCTCTGAAGAAATACACCTGAGTATCCTGGAAACAGAGATTTTGAACATCAATTGGGATTTTATCGGAATCTCCGAGATGAGAAGACCAGGTGAGAAAATCCAAATGCTTAAAAGCGGACACTTGCTTTACAACAGTGGCAAGGAAAGCAAGCAAAATGGTTTTGGATTTCTCATAAACAAAAACTTACACAGCAACATTGAAAAGTTCACAGCCACATCAGACAGAGTTGCTAGTGTTACTCTTAGAATTTCAAAGCGGTACAGACTAGCTACCATACAGGTATATGCTCCCACATCATTGTCATCCCAAGAGGAACTGGATAACTTTTATGATGACCTATATACCACTCTAAATAACAACAAAGCCCATTACAACATCATAATGGGGATGAGGATTGCGTTGGCAAATTCGGATATGGGGAGAGAAATGAAAGGGGAGATGACTTGATAAATTTTGCTGTAGCACATAACTTCATAATCATGAACATATTCTTTCAAAAGAGTGAAAACGAGAGATGGACATTGCGAAGCTGAAACCATGAAACACGTAATGAAATAGACTACATACTGGTAGACAAACATAATATAGTTAAGAATGTTGATGTCCTGAACCAAGTCAATGTAGGCAGTGATCACAGGATGATAGATGCTAAGTCCAAATCAACACCAAACAAGAAAGGCAAAAACTATTCTTCTTAAGACCAGAACATATCAAAGTACCTGAAGCTCTCAAGTCTACATTTCAGATAGAGTTAAAAAACGCTACGAGATTCTTGAAAATTTAGAAGACCAAAACAGTACTGAAACTGATCTTGAAAACTTGAATAATAACATCATTATTCCCCTGAAGGAAGTAGCAAAGAAGTTCCAGGATACAAAACCCTCTGACAACAGCAAATTCTCAGAAGACACAAAGAACCTCATGAAAAAACTGAAAAATCTCAAGCCCCCATCATATATATGGGAGAAAATTGAAGCAGCAGAACTAAACAAAACTATACAGATAAAGCAAAGAGAAGACTTTCGCAATAGAACGACAAAAATAATTGATGATTTCATCAAACAAGGCAGAGGGTTTAAAACAGCAAAAAGAAAACTCAGCTAAGGGAAGCTGCAATTCACTGGGGTTCTAGAAGAAGACGGATCCCTTACATCCAACCGTGATGGAATAGCTAAGCGAGCAAGAGAGTACTACCAAAAGCTTTACTCCTCAGAAAGACCTTGTTACCATCTTCGTGAAAAAGGAAATTACCACCCATCTCATCACTTTCCTAG
>NC_090758.1:45379590-45384590 GCF_036898095.1 Palaemon carinicauda
CAGAATTTTCTTTTCTCTGTTTCCTTTGAAAGAATCTTCTACCACAAACTCCTCATTCACTATTTTTTTTTCCTCCTGGTACTTTACCAACACTGTGGGTGGCGCTAGAAAATCTGTGATGCAGTCATCATCACATTCATTGAAAATATATATTCAAATATATATATATATATATATATATATATATATATATATATATATATATATATATATATATATATATATATATATTTATTTATTTATATATATATATATATATATATATATATATATATGTATACATATACATATACATATATATATTTGTATTATATATATATATATATATATATATATATATATATATATATATATATATATATATATATATATATATATATATATAAATGAAAATGAAGGAGGATTCTTTGACATTACTTTGGATCTAGCATCAATAAAAAAATTGTTCTCTATCGTCAATTATATGATTTAAGTAAGTACTTAAGTTTATGTGTGAGTGCTTTTGTGTGTAATAGAGAGAGAGAGAGAGAGAGAGAGAGAGAGAGAGAGAGAGAGAGAGAGAGAGAGAGGGAGAGAGAAAAAAAATAATCATTACATATTTTATTTGAAAACTCAAACAAAGACACCCAATGCACAGACAGTGGCTATCAGCTGAAAGTGAATTAGATATTATAGTCCATTTCTTTTACCGAGTCATATTTGCACCGACTCGCAACGGTGCCCTTTTAGCTCGGAAAAGTTTTCCGGTCGCTGATTGGTTAGAATTGTCTTGTCCAACCAATCAGCGATCAGGATACTTTTCCGAGCTAAAAGGGCACCGCTGTGAGTCGTTGCAAATATGACTCGCTAAAAAAAATGGACTATAGACTACCTTATGGTGTAGTTAATAACAAGACAAAGATCATTAGGTCGAAAATTCCTGGATTTACTACGGTCGTTTCGCCTCTCAGGCAAACATTCATTCCACAGTTCAGAGTATCGAAAGCAGTTAAGCCTCCGATGCACCAAATTGAATCCCGACCCATCAACTGGTTTTCCTATGAAAGTCCTTCGAGTGTAGGTTGGGAATAGTTCTTAAAATCCCCGATAGATGGCAACAGACTTCACTTTTGATCTTCATGGCAAGATTTTATTTCCTAAATTGGAGAAGTAGCGGTGTAAATTTCGGCATAAATTTGCATTTTTCTGCTGTTACTGGTCATAGACTCCTATATGGTCTTACCTGATGGCATGGAACTAGTGCTAGATGAATGAAATGTATTTTCATATGATATAATTACTATTTTTTTCCTATTTTCATCAAAAGTTATTGGTCTCTCCCGTTGGTAGGCAGCGTTGCCGGAGACCCAAGCCGAAATATCCCTTAAAATGGGGTTATTTTTTCTCATTTATCCCCATTCGGACACATACACACAAAAAAACACACACACACACACACACACACACACACATATATATATATATATATATATATATATATATATATATATATATATATATATATATATATATATATATATATATATATATATATATATATATATATATATATATATATATATATATATATATATATATATATATGTATATGTATATATATACATATATATATATATATATATATATATATATATATATATATATATATATATATATATATATATATATATATATATTACTTTTATTGTAATTTGTATATAAAAGAAAAAACTTATTGCAGGAAGAATGAAGCAAAATCCTACATTAATGATTATTTTATGATTGACTTAATACTTTAATTGTTTACAATATTATGAAAAACTACAATAGAATTGCCATTGCCATTGAAAAAAATATCCATTTGATTAAAAATAAAAAATAAAATTAACACAATTCTTTCAAGATACAAAAAAAGACTGGCATTTTGCCATTATAAGTCAATAGCATATTAATGAATATGATATAGGTAACCGTATAAAAATATGATCTTCAGTCAGAATCATCAACATGAGGCTTGAATACATTTTACTAATCAATAACTTATCAACTGGAAAATTAAAGTGTGTTGTCTTTTAAATATCTCTTTGAATTAAGTAATTCACATAAAGTTTGTGTTGACAACCTGTACCTTTGCTTAATTTTCATTACATTAACAGTAGAAAATATTCTTTCTGCAGCAGCTCTTGAATGAAGAAGGCTTAATATAGAGAATACAAAATTGATTAAAACAGGAAACTCCTATTTATCATCACCTTTTTCATTTTTCTGATATGATTCCAAAATTCCTCTACAGGCATATTCGAATCAAGATTGTCCTTGTTTCGCAAGGATCTCCACTCCCTGTCCAAATCATTTACCTCAATATTTTCAACAATACCTGGTAACAAGGAAGCTAATGGGGCAATAGAAGCAACCTCCCTCTTAACAACAGACTTAGGATCAATATCACTCATATGTTTCAAAACTGGATTTCAAAAATGAAATCTCATGCAAATTTGCTTGACACTTTCTATGAAAAAACCTAAGCACCTTTTTCGGAATTCCTCAATGGAAGACCATGTATATTATTTGAAATTGATGCTGTTACCTTTGGTACAAGATACATATTTTGAAGAGGCATGAAGTGCCTAGGATCTTGGTTACTGCACATTTTCAACAGATGTTTTCCTGAGATAATCTTCATTCATATAACAGTCCATCAAAGTTCTACATAAATTGCAAACAGCTTCATGCAATGTATAAATCTGAGTGCTCTCTGCTTGCATTTGTTTATTTGGATTATTGAAATAAGGTAATATGAAATCCAAGAACTCTAGATATAGTCTTGTCCTTGAGTCTTTTAAATTATCCAAAATCTCTGAGTAGTTAAAATTTTATCTTCCCAAACAGCATTAGTGAAATAAGGAATGAGGGCTTCAAACTGTTCTAAAAGCCGACTCACTACCATATGAAGTGATAGCCACCTAATCTGGCTGGGGTGAAGCAATTTATGTGGTTTAATATCTACAAAGATTTGAAATTCCTTCAATTCTGATGTGCGCTTTGGACTTGATGACAAATAATTATATACATCTCTTGCGAAACCTTCAACACTTCTTGGAAGAGTTAAACATGCGTAAGATGCACATAAATGGGAAGAATGACAAACACACTTTATAATTAATAATGTAGGAATATCTTCTTTTAGACGAGACGACAGCGAATTGTGCTTGCCCATCATTACGTTGGCCCCGTCTGCTGCTAAACCTATCAAATTTTCTTTATATGGAATACCTACATCGGTCATCACTTTCACTACATGATTATATAAGCTTTGTGCAGTAGCATCATCAATAGGAACTAACCCAAAAAATGCATCCATAACCTTATTGCCTACCCTAACACGAGCAACTATGCACATATGTTTAATGCAAGACTGGTTGGTTAACTCATCGATGGTTAATCAAATTTTTTTTTTTTTTCATAACATTAATCAGATCTTGTCTACATGACTTCCCAATTACATTCTTAATTACTTTGGTTGTTTTAGTTCTACTAGAGGCAATCTTCCTAGCGATGCTGGAATCTTTACACACAAACTGCATCAACATTCAACCCCGTAAGAGTGTGTATATATATATATATATATATATATATATATATATATATATATATATATATATATATATATATATATATATATATATATATATATATATATATATATATATATATATATATATATATATATATATATATATATATATATATATATATATATATATATATATATATATATATATATATATATATATATATATATATATATATATGTATATATATATATATATATATATATATATATATATATGTATGTATATATATATATATATGTATATATATATGTATATATATATATATATATATATATATATATATATATATATATATATATATATATATATATATATGCAGAAGAACCACAGGGGAAATGAAAATACGAAATATACGCCTTAGTCCTGACTAATTTCGTGATACTTCTTCAGAGGACTGATTTATTGAGAGAGGTTTCTTTACATTTTATAGGGAAAGCAAACATACGAACATACATATAGAGAAATAAATTTCTACCTCATACTTGGGATCGAACGCTAGCCCCTTCTAATGAAAGGCCAGGCTGAAACCAACCATGCCACGAGAGGCCATAAAGGAAATCGGAACCTGACGCTAGCCAGCTGTCCGAGGATTTACCTGGCGAGATATCAGTCTCTTACCAGCAAGTTTTACCCGATTTCCCGGCCCACCACGTGACACAATTGGTAGTAATTCATTCAAATTACCCCTAATGAGTCAATATGGATAAATATCAACACAACATCGTGTTCAAATAGAAATAAATTTCTACCTCATACTTGGGATCGAACGCTAGCCCCTTCTAATGAAAGGCCAGGTTGAAACCAACCATGCCACGAGAGGCCATAAAGGAAATCGGAACCTGACGCTAGCCAGCTGTCCGAGGATTTACCTGGCGAGACATCAGTCTCTTACCAGCGAGTTTTACCCGATTGCCCGGCCCACTACGTGACACAATTGGTAGTAATTCATTCAAATTACCCCCAATGAGTCAAAATGGATAAATATCAACACAACATCGTGTTCAAATAGAAATAAATTTCTACCTCATACTTGGGATCGAACGCTAGCCCCTTCTAATGAAAGGCCAGGTCGAAACCAACCATGGCACGAGAGGCCATAAAAGAAATCGGAACCTGACGCTAGCCAGCTGTCCGAGGATTTACCTGGCGAGACATCAGTCTCTTACCAGCGAGTTTTACCCGATTTCCCGGCCAACCGATTTAGAGAACAATGACACTCCCTTACCAGCTACCTAGGCTTGGGTCAGGTGGGCGGAGACCCCAAGCTCATTAGACACCTACCAAAAAGGGTCATTTCAGGTGGCGGGTAAATTCTTGTTTTTTGACTCTCTGTACAGATTATTTATATGTAAACACGGTAGCCTTATCTATATAAATAAATAAGCA
>NC_090758.1:45406057-45421057 GCF_036898095.1 Palaemon carinicauda
AGAAACATAAGAGAAAAATCGTTGGTACTTTCTTCAATAATTAAAATGAAATTTGAAATGAGAAAATGCATAATGTCGTAATGTCTAAGTCATAGAGAAACGAGTTGAGAAATGTCTATCTAAACACATACTGACCTTAAGAGAGAGAGAGAGAGAGAGAGAGAGAGAGAGAGAGAGAGAGAGAGAGAGAGTCAACGCCTTAAGCACTTAATAATAATAATAATAATAATAATAATAATAATAATAATAATAATAATAATAATAATAATATAATAATAATAATAATAATAATAATAATAATAATAATAATAATAATAATAATAATAATAATAAGATTCATGATAATAATATTAAAAAAAAATAATTATAATTATAATAACAATAATAATAATAACAATAATAAAAAAAAACAACAACAATAATAATAATAATAATAATAATAATAATAATAATAATAATAATAATAATAATAATAATAATAATAATAATAATAATAAATTCAGGGAAGTATACTTATATAAATATTTTGATGATAAAAAAAATCTCTCTTCGAGTGAAGTTAAACCATCTTTCGGAAAGTTAACTTTTAAGTATTGAATCCTAAATAAGTTATTTATGCAATGACTGGAATTCTTAATATAATTCCCAGGCACAGCACCCGAGCAATTCCTGAAATTCCTTTTACCTGAGTCAATTTTAAACCATTCGGTTTTTGTTTTATTTCAAGGGGCAGGAAATGCTTGCGTTTAATTCCCTGATATATGAATTATTTGAGAATTTAATTAGTTTGCAAAATACGTTTTTATTCGCTTCAGTCAAACAGAAGATTTCCTAAATCATATTTTTTTTCCTCCATTTTTAAGATAGTTTTCTCTTCTAATTTTATGTATTTCTCTTACAGTAATATAAAACAATAAAATATTTTTTGTCTTAGAATTGTTGGACTATTTTCGCAAGGTGTTATCCGGAATTTGTCTATATATCAAATAGCAATACCATAAAATATAAAGGTTATGTTATGATAATATATTAAGAGGTGCAAGGAAATATTTTTTTTTTTTTTTTTTTTTTGCAATTGAGAAACTTAATGATATTAGTGTTTCTCTGAGTTCCTTCATAAATATATAACCTCAGTTATTATCTATGTTATTCGAGGGAACTATTTCACTTAATATTTTATATAAAGGTAAATATTACTGATGGATTAACTTTAATTAATTAATCTATCATTTTAATCTCACAAATGAAAATGCAATCATTCAAACTTATTACAATGTGTATGCATTCAGATACTGGATCGTCATTTCTATATAGAAGCATTGTTCAATATCATACATTAAATTGATCAAGTGCAATAAATTCTTTTTAATCTCAACATTTCTCAATAATTTAATTAATGAAATCAATATGTGCAATTTTTTTTTAATCCTCGTTTGTTCATATTGTTCTCACAATTAGTATCTCAAAATACTTAAGGCCAACAAAAATATCGTGATACATTTTCAACCAAATATATTTTTTTCCCTTTTTCAACATTTGATAAAGATCTTTAATATCTCTGTATTGATTTCAAAGTAACTATTTGATTACATTTGTATCCATATTGCGAGTTTACATTTTTTAATAAAACAAAACATACACTATTGTCTACCATATGTACTGAAGGGCTTATTTTAACCTATATTGGAACAATGAACAGCTTCACTGACATGCTTATATTCCCTAAGGAAATGCTGCTAAGGTTTATTTTATAAGTGATATACACTCCATAACGCCCTTATCAACAAACAAATTCGCAGGTTAGTCAGTCAGACGTTGGCAAAGACACAGAAATATGACAATTTTCTTTTTCGTTATACGATTTGTTTATGTTGATTACGCTGATGATAAGAACGTCAAATCACACCATAATCATACACCTTTAAGCACATAACTAGTACTCACTAGATTGTTTGAATTTGTAATGAATAATGTTATTCTCCACCAAAGGAAATTCAATTTGGCAGCGCTGTCCCAAACCCGTCCCACCAATCTTAAATATGCGGATGGTTGTTTCCTGGGTCATTTGCCCAGGGTCAAACCTTATCATCCATGCGATCTAAAGAAAAAAAGAAATCTTACACACTTTTATGAGTAAGCTGGGACTATTTCCCGTAATATAAGAGGAAAATCACACGATTTTCGGATAAAGATATCCTTTTATAATTAGGAAACCATAGTTGAACAATTTACTAATTCTTTAGCCTCTACCTTCTTAAAAAACTTTTCTTTTCTAGACCTACATGGTCGTCAAATAATTGACTATATTAGTTAACCTAAGGACCCTCGTATGCCATCAATTGGCAGTAAAGTAAAACTCGTTACGATTTACTGAGGGAGGTAGATGGAGGTCTGTGTTATTATACCTCTTTTTACTAACAATACAAGTTATACCATTAAATATATTGATACTATTGAAGTTTTATAAAAAAATCTAACTAAAATTAGATCAAATAATGGCTTAATAACTCGATTTATCACTGTTTTCAGTACATTTGACATTCTCTCTTGCAGAATACACACCCTCACCCACAAATGTAATTGAACTATCGATTTTTTTCTTTTCTCTTTTTATTTCAAGAAATATGTCTGACGTTTAATGTAAATTTTGCCTTTTTCTAAAGAAAATTTAGTTTTGCTCAGAAAACTTTGAAACACAAGTTCCACGTTGTCTTTTTTATAGAAAAATTTGGCCAAAAATAAAGTAATGAAAATTATAATGAGGGGTTGATGAGGGGAATTAGAATTTTGTTACTCTACTAATGCCATCTATTGGACACGAAATTAAACAATGTGTAGAGCTTTCCAATGCTTGCGTTCTAATCTTCCATACCATGATTTTATAAGAAAATAACCCAAATTGTTCACTTGATTGCAACTGAATATATTTTATTACTGCTATACATATTCGTATACAAATATGAATATATTCCCATTTTTTCAATTCCATATAATCATTTATTTATTTCCTTATACCCTATCGTCACTGGGGTACTTTTCCTTGTTGGAGCCATTGGGATCATAGTATCTTCCTTTTCCAACGAGGGCTGTAGCTTAGCTAGTAATAATAATTGTATATAACCATTGATATTAATGGAACAAAGGACATGTGCTACCCTCTTTTGACCAGACGCAAGATTCGGGCTCACCTAAAATTAGGAGACATCTGTGATTATTAAAGACTACTTTCATGATTAGTTACTTTTGATTAATTCATCTATAACAATCATTTTAATATTACTATTTTCTTTATCTGATTTTGATAGGCTCTTTGTTATAGTAATCATATATAAAATATAGTTAATATATTTTATATGTTTTATATATATATATATATATATGTGTGTGTGTGTATATATATATATATATATATATATATATATATATATATATATATATATATATATACATATATATATATATATATATATATATATATGCGTAAAAATCACAAGAAAACGTGATGCTCAGATGCAGAAGAACCACAGGGAAAATGAAAATACGAATATACGCTCAAGTCCTGACTAGTTTCGTGATATTTCTTCAGAGGACTGATTTATTGAGACAGGTTTCTTTACATTTTATATGGAAAGCAAACTCACGAACATACATATAGAGATTTAGAGAACAATGACACTCCCTTACCAGCTACCTGGGCTTGAGTCAGGTGTTGAGTAGGAGGAGTCCCCACGCTCATTAGACACCTGCTAAAAAGGGTCATTTCTAGTGGCAGGTATATTCTTGTTTTTTTTCTTTTTTACTTTCAGTACAGTTTATTTATATAAAAACACGGTAGCCTTATCTATATAAATACATAAGCAAAACATACACAGACATACAAATATATATATATATATATATATATATATATATATATATATATATATACACATACACATATACATATATATATATACATATACACACATACATATGCATATATACATTTATATATATACAACATTAATATCATAAACATATAATCATGTATATATCAATACTTATATCTAGCATAACACTATATAGTGCCATACTATATAAAATAATTGTTTCCTTTAATGAATGGCAGCTTAGGTCTAAATATCAATTTCACAGCAACGTTATTTATTCACAATACATTCAATTCTATATTAAGTGGTTAATGTTTTTTTATATAGCTTACAAATCTCTTTACATATAAAGGCGTCGAGTTTATACATTCCATGATCAATATTCAAGTAGTTTTCAAAGGTTTCTTTTATGAAACTGGACTCTATGATGTTTCTTTCCACTAAGTTATTTGAATGAACCAATTTCTTTGCACCTTACCAATTAATAGGGTGATTTCCGAAGCTGTCCGAAGTCAATTTAAGAAAAAAATAATCATGTTTATTTTGGGATGCGTAGTTAGTCCCAAATCGTTTGTGATCAGTCTGAAATTATACGTATTCACGTACAAGATTATTGCGTAACCACTGAACTCATTCGAGGTTGTACGCAGTTCATTTAATTTATCTCAAGGATCAACTTCTTTCTTCCATACGAATGTTTATATGGCCAAGATACTTATTCAGTGCGGCACTGGTAAGCCATCTCTCCGTCACCCTATATACAGCCATGGCTACACTAGATTGTTGGTGTTTTCCTTTTTTTTTCTTATTTATTTTTTTTTTTTTACGAACTCGGTCCACCTTCCCCTGCCTAATGGCATTCGCAGTTCCCACAGCCGTACGGCCAGTGTGAGATCGCTCATCATTCAGGCGTGAAACCCAAATTCAGTTGATAAGGATCTGAAGGCTGTTAATATGAATGCCTTGAAGTAGAAAAGTTAGGGCTTTCCCTTTTGCTTATAAACTAATAATGCAATTTTACCTTTTTTCTTTCAGTTATTTTTATTTGAAATCAATTACTTATTGTCCATATTATGAGAGAATTAAAACGGTTAGTAATACCAATAATATTAATATTAGTACCAGTGTCAATTTAACAAAATAAATCTAAAGTGGCAATAGCTGAAACAATGTATTAGTAACAAAAGCAGCATTAGAAATAAAAATAACCAACTGAACTGGTTGATCTATGAAATTATCCTCTCTGTGTTCAAAGTTTTATTCTTAATTATATATTCTATCCAAAAATTTTGCTGTTGAATCCTGTTTACAAATTCAACTTAACCTCTCCCGATGAAAAGTATCTCCGACAATGTAAAACTGGTAAAACTGGGTTAAGGTACATCGATTGAAATGAGTCAAGCAGTTTTGGGATAAAGTTTTAGGAATCCGATCTGTCATGGCCCGAATGGAAAAATAGAAGAAAAAATTAAATAAGATTATTTTTCCGCCTTTTTCGTTACTGGATCGTATTTCTCCAGACAGGGAAAGTTAGACAGTGCATAAAACATAGCACAGCTTCTGTAATCATTTGCTTTAGTAACTGCTTAAATTGCTTGAAATTTTTACGAAAAGTTTTGAAGGAATTAGAAGGTTTCAAATTCTCTCTCTCTCTCTCTCTCTCTCTCTCTCTCTCTCTCTCTCTCTCTCTCTCTCTCTCTCTCTCTCTATATTACATACTTTAGTCTCTCGAAGCATCAATGTCACCTTCCCCTGGTATTTGCATCTAACAGTTGCATGAATTCCTCATCAAATATTATGGCAGAAATGGGCAGTAAGAAGGACCTTATGCTCAGTTTACATCGGAGTTCATTGACTCTTTTCGAATAGGCTCAGAAATTGAACTGATATCCCAAAGAAGACTTTATGACACCCCTGCATAAGTTCCATTCTAAGTTACTGACTTGAAACTCTTAGATTAAATATCAAAAGACGCCTATAAGGTATCTAATTTTAAGGCCTCTTTTAGCATAGACCATCCTCTCCATAATGCAGTACTAGCTATAGTGCCCATGTTCTTTCCTACTCAAGTTTAATGACAAAGTAAGTCAGTCCAGTATGTTACTCAAACATTCTACCCACAATTTATCATCAAGAAAATCAAAGATTTTATTAGACCCCTTAAGAACAGTAATAAATGACTATTTTTTGGTTCTGTGCATAAACAATTTCGTCTCTGAAATGGGTAACAGAACACAAGAATTCCATACTTAATTAAGGTCATATTCTATGGTGATGTATTTATTGATGTACA
Source organism: Palaemon carinicauda (assembly GCF_036898095.1). Classification (NCBI taxonomy): domain Eukaryota; kingdom Metazoa; phylum Arthropoda; class Malacostraca; order Decapoda; family Palaemonidae; genus Palaemon; species Palaemon carinicauda. The sequence goes on from NC_090758.1 coordinate 45,412,220, forward strand.
GAGAGAGAGAGAGAGAGAGAGAGAGAGAGAGAGAGAGAGAGAGAGAGAGAGAGAGAGAGAGAGAGAATTCAATAATCATACGATGTACAAAACGGATTTTGAGCGATTCAAAAAATATATTTTTGGGTGAGGTAGCCATGTCGTCCTGATGGGAGTTCCTATTAGGTAGCTTTCTAGGGTATATTTGACTACAGTGATATTCCCAGAGAGTTTTACCATAAGGTATCCAGAATTCTAATTCCTGGAGCGAATATCCCTAAATAATCTTACAGGGATATCGCATAATATCAGAGGACGTATTCTTGACAAATCACATAGCTATCTTCGCCCCGAACAGTATCGAGAGGGAATAGTGAAAAGAATCTGAAACGAGAATGAAAAGAGAGCCTCGCATAAGGCATCTCACCTATTCTGTTTCCAGTGTGTATCTGATGAAGGCGGTAGCGCCCTCTTTATTCCTTGTAGCGATATACGAGGTGGTAGAGATACTGTATTATAGGGAGGGGTCAATAAGCCCTTTTACAATAAAAGGAAGGGCGGGTCCATCAGGACGACATGGCTACCTCACCCAAAAATAGATTTTTCGCTTCTCTCAAAATCCGTTTTTTGGGCTCAGGCCATGTCGTCCTGATGGAAGTTTACCAGAGCATTACTGTATCCGTGGATTCCCAATCAGTGCCGTACTCTCAAGAAAGTATTTTCCTGGTCTGTCTAGACCTAGAGACCTATGATGTTACCGTCATACATCATTTCATTTAAGCATGAACTATGTTAGTGCTTCCTACCCCCTACAGGGATGAGTCATACTAGACTCTGGAAAAGTCTCGAGGAGTACATAAAAACTTATGGATGACAAAATGATAAGCTTGTATAGTGGTCTCGCCCTATACATTATAAAGCAAAGTTTGTATAAGAGTCGCCAAAATCAGAATGAATTTGTGACACCTTCTCCAAAGTGACCACCCTTAGTAACTATTGGATAATGGTTGTATCCGCATAGAAAAAATTTTTGCCTCTTTGCCACCCACCCGTTAGGGTACCACGTCAACCCTTCCAAGGAAGGGTTAGAGTGATTGGACTTTTGCTTGAATCAGGGAACAGTTTCGAAAGACATACCAGGATAAAAATATCCATATTTTAATCTTAATGCTCAGTACATTTCTAATAAAATGAGTGTGGGCGAAAAGACGCAGGGTTCATTATGAAATAGTTTATTAAAATTTAATATACGAACATATCAGATCACATTTATAAAACTTATATAATGTGGATGATATGCATAAAAGCATAAAGAAAAACAGTCAACAGAAAATATTGTTTCTTCTACTAGGAAATAGATTTGCCACTTCTATAGAATTATTGATAATAATGATATAGTCTGTATACTGTTTATATACACTAGCGTAAAAAACGCTTGGCACGAGTGTCCGTACAATGCTATAGATTAACGACGTCAATGGAACAGTTCGTAAGGACACTTTCATGGCCTATCGCTCAGCGTGTAGTAACATACAGTGACTACACACGTACCCTCTTAATTAATCGTCCCAAATTAATTACACTGTTCCTCGCAGACTTGAAACAGAAGGTTAAAGAATTCTACCTGCTGCTAGTACAGATCTCATAAGTGGCTCCACTTGCTTCGCATAGTGCATAAAGAACACCTTGGATGACTACAAACCGGTGTGCAAACAAGGATGTTCAAAGTCCATATAATTAAAGAAATTATATGGAGTAGGCAACTTTCCTCGGATCATGACTAACGGGTGTACTGTCTGGATCCGTTCTGCGAAAAACACATGTGAATTTCGCCCATAGTTATAGATAACTGAACCCAGGTTTTCTCATCTGAACAACTGTCCTCCCATAAAGTTTGAAGTTCTATGAAGATAGACCTTTAGGCACTACACTGGACATAAAGATGCATCTTCCTCCAGAGGGCAGATTCTCTAGGGACACCACCTGTTGGTGGGTAGCTTGTTCCTGGTAAGAAACGTTGGTTCTGGAAATAAAATCAGTTCTCCCTCCAAGAACTGGACGTGGCCTTCCTCTGTAAAGAGAGCCACTATTCACTAACTCTGGCCCCCAAGGCGAGTACAAACAGAAATATGACTTAAATTCAAAACCTTCTAAGCACATTTCTCATTGTTCATTATTTATACACAATGAAATAAGGAATCATATCTAATGACCAAGCAAATGGTCTTTGGAAGCGCTTGACGGGCTAGATCATTAAGAATGTCGTTAGAAAGGTCGACCTGTAAGGCATATGGTATCTGACTTGTCAAGGCAGGCTTGAACAACAGAATTGCGTAGGCTGCTAAACCTTGCTCATGAAGGTGAATGAAAAAGGATAAATTGGAATCTGTTGGGATTTCTTTCAGTTTCTTCGCCTTGACAAAGGATAGCTATTTCTTCCCTGAAGCCTCATAATGTCTTCTGGTTTCCTCCAAAAGTCTAAACCGACTTTTGAACACCGAATCTTTTTCTCATCGTTAAAGAGAGAAAATCATGAGATGTATGTTCCGTGTTTTCTGTGATGGAGCGAAGACAGTCGAATTCTGTACTCGCTGAGACAGGGATGGATCCGGTAGAGGAACGAATTTTAATCGTAGTTCTAATGCAAGAGGGAACCACACGCTATTTGGCCACTTGTGGGCCACTATTGCAGCTTTCCCTTTGAAGGATCTCGGCATATCGAGGACCTTCAAAAGGAGGTGTGCGGAGGGAACAGATAGATACAGGACAAATCTGATCCTGCCGGGAGACATAGCGTCCACTGCCTCCGCTAACGGATCCTCGTAAGGGGACACGTAAGGAACTATTTTCTTGTTGTCTTTCATTGCAAAGAGGTCTATCTGCAGCTCTGGGACTTGAATCAAGATGCAGAAGAATGATCCTGTGTCAAGGGACCATTCTGACTCTGCAGGTGTAAACCTAGATAGAGCGTCTGCTGTCAAATTGCGGAACTCTTGAATGTGAACTGCTGACAGGTGCCATTTCTTCGCGCGTTTGATGCATATTTTCTCCAGACTCCTGTTGCATCCTTAAGCTCTGCTCTTAGCACTGGATATGTTATCAAAGTAAACTGTAGAGAGCCCAGCACTCTCTTTTGTTCTCGTCTTGATATCAGTTTGGATTTCAATAGTCTCTTGATAGATCCTGCTATTTCTTTCCTCTTCTTACTAGGAATGGAAAGCCGATGTGACTCCAAATTCCAGTCGATTCCCAACCACCGAAATTTTTGAGCTGGAGAAAGACGAGACTTTTTTATGTTGATCTTGAATCCCAGATGTTCCAGGAACTGTATCACTATCTTAGAAGCTTGCATGTATACTGTCCTGGATGCTGCCCACACCAGCCAGTCGTCCGAATAGGCTACTACTGGGACCCCTTTTAGGCGTAACTGATGGACGGCTGCGCTTGCGAGCTTCATGAAAATCCTCGGGGCTATGTTTAACCCGAAAGGCATAGTTCTGAAGGCGTAAAGTTATCAAAGTAACTTGAAGCCTAGGTAGGGGGAGAGGTGACGAATAATTGGAACGTGCCAATAAGCGTCAAACAAGTCTATAGACACAGCATATGCCCAGAATGATTGAGTTTTTCTGAGTCCTCCTTTGGAACACAAAACAGCCTTCCTTGGAATTTGATGGACTTAAACTTCCGGACTACTCTTTTGACTAAGAGCACCCAGAGCGGGAGTTGAGTGTTGAAAGAATTGATGAAATTGAGGTGGAGGACTGCTCCAGCTCCAACCTAGTACATTCTTATTTAGGTTGTGGGCCCAGGGATCGAAGGTCCAGCGATCCCTAAAAAGCTGTAATCTCCTTCCTACTGCAAGTATCTACTTATGCTGTTGTGGACCTGAGGCCTTGCCTCCTTGACCGCGTCCTCCCCTGGATTCCCTTTCTCTTGAAGGGCGTCTAGAAGAACCTCTGGCTGTTCCTCTAGCCTTCGAATGAAAGGAAGAAGTCTGCCTTTCGAAGGCTGGGTTAACAACTGGCGACTGTGTCGCCACCTGTTGAGGTACCAGCTGGTATGTGGTTGGAGGTTGTGCCACTGTCTGAGGCACCGCGGTCACAGGAAGTTGTTGTTGATGTTGCTGTCGGTAGGTTTTAGCCGGCCGTGAGGATGGCCTCGGAATTTTGTCTACTACCTCTTTAACCACTTCATTGGGAAAGAGGTCTTTACCCCAAATACGAGAGGAGATCAGTTTCCTCGGTTCGGGCCTCACCTCAACCGAGGCGAACACAAACTCTCTACAGGCTCTCCTAGCTTCAATAAAGCTATAGAAATCCTTTGTAACTGTGGCCAGATGGGTTTTGGCCACAACCATGAACATGTCCTGGTTCCTGGGGTCACTTGCCATCATTTCTAGTGTTGTTTGCAACGACATCGATGCCGCAAGTCTTTCCTTTGTCTGTTGCTCTCTACACAAGAGAGCCTCCGATAGTTTTGGAAGCGCCTTACCGAACTGGCGTTCAGCAATATCAGCTTCCAGTTTCCCGACTGAGAAGGTAAGGTGTACGTCCTTCCAGTCTTCTTGGTCCAAGGGCAAGGTCAGAGATAACGGCTTGCACTCCTCCAAGGAGGGGCATGATTTCCCTGTCTCCACCGCATTTAAGGCAGCCTTATATCCCTTTTCCAAGAAGGGGAAGGCTTTGCTAGGAGAGGCCAGTAAGGGTAGAAGCTTCTTACTCAAGGCGGGCACCTTTGAGTTAGTGAAGCCCCTCTCTTTCATCGAGCTCGTTAGTAACGTCTGAGGTTTACTATGGTCAAAAACTATAACCTCCAGCTCCATCTCCTCCTTTGAGGCTGGCTCCTTCCTAAGACGGGCATAGCAGTCCGGAAAAAAATCTTTGTTCAGCCAAAATTCCACTTCTTTCAGGGGAATTGCTCCCAACTTTTCTGAGATCACGATCTCCCCGGTTGTCATTGGCATGTGTTCGGCATACCTCCAAGGATTGGTATTTGAGCAAAAGGGAAGATCCTTCACGGTGAGCCGCTTCTGGGGCCCACGTGATGCTGCAAGTCTACGTAACTCCAGTTTCATTGTAGCTTCCTTCTCATCATTCTTCCTTTGAATTTGTTAGATCATCTCAACAATGGAAGAAAGAGTCCTTCCCAGTTCATCTGGGATAGCAGACGATGTAGAAGGAAGCGGTTCTGGGTCCGGAACCAACGTAACCGACACTTCGTCGATTTCTTGCTCTTCTACTTGAGGAGCCTGAAACAGCTCCTCCTCCTGACCTTCTCCTAGAAGGTCCTTCTCAGTAGAATCCGACACCTCCGACATCCTACCGTCCACTTGGATGTCTTGAAGGGCGGCTTAGACTTCAGAAACTACCGGATTCAGGGCAATTGGTATCTCCACCTGAGGCTGGGGGATGATTGCATCAGCCGATGCTTTAGGGAAAAGGTAGGCCCTCATCTTCTCATTTGGAAGGTAGGGACCTGAGGGATTTTTCTGAAATCCCCTCACCCAGGATCGTAACGTTTCCCAGGCAGCATCCCTTGACTCCGTTGACTTAGGGTCGTCAAAAGCCTTGGTAATCAGGTTAGAACAAACTGTACAACCCTGAGGGTCCCAATAGCGGAGAACACCTCTGGAGGCTGTGCATGCTGCGTGCCTCCTGCAATAATGATGTCCACAGAAGTTCTTACTGCGGACATTACAGAACACACTCCTGCATGGTCCTCCTGTAAAGAGAAGAAAATCCATGAGTATCAAGTGAAGGCTTTTCACTTATATTGAAACATTTAGCTTATATAGAAAAGCTATTAAAGAAAAAAGGAAAGACACATACTTGTATTTCCTGTTCAGTCAATTGCTGTAACCTCCCAAAATATTAAAACTAATGTTAATTCTATGGTAGAATACCTTATGTAATTTCCTAAACGGAAATTTAATGTGTAGTTTTAATTTACGGAATTGAAAGAATACAGAAAGAACTCACTTTCTATGTAAAGTACGGTCTCAACAAAAGGCCGTACAAGATAACATTAAGTATGATTAAGAACTTTAGTGTTATTACAAACTCTGTACAGCAGTTTCTACTAATGCAGTGTGTACTACACTACGAATATAGCAACTACTGTACATTGCATGTTATTGTGCTGGCCGGCAACTACCCCTTTATAGATCAAAGATATAATATCTTTAACTAATAGGCGGCAGCCCACTGATTCGCGACTGTGTGCCGGGCGGCAATCATTGCCAGCCGACGGCTGAAAACACTAAAACCCGGCTGCCGGCCGCTATCGTAGTAGCCAGCAGATTCGGCTGTGTTTCCCCTGCCGGCAGGCAAAGGTAATAAAACCCGTGCCCGCCGACAGTAGCCAAGAATCAGAGAACCTCCACCTGCCCGGCTGTCGGCTGTTAAGCCGGCAGCCGTGCTAGGAGTGCAACACAATAGATAGAGAAACAGTATGTATGTAAGGTTATAAGGCGGCATTGCCCTACAACCTTCCATACAGAAAGAGTGAACTTACGGAAGGGGAGAATGTAACATTCAGGCTTCCAAAGAATCTATAGTCTGCCGGGCTCTACCGACTGACATGGAAGGGAGACCAAGGGAGGTCTGGGGTTCACACTGCAAAGAATAAAGGGTGTCTGCCGGCCGACACGTAGTGCCGGCCGGCAGAGAGCTGAGCCTGTCATCCATCCTAACCTATACTAGGTATGGAAGTAGGACTGTGGCTAAAAGAAAATAAAAGAAAGAGAGGTAGGGAAGGGATAAGGGTCCTATAGACTTTGTTCTAGCAGGAGACACACTCAGCCGTTAGGGAAGCTCATCCTAACCAAGAGTTGTCTCTTAGGGAGGAAGATTGGCAATACTTGCTAACCTCCTCCCAACCAGAACAAAGTTAGGTGAAGCTATTTCGCCGGGCAACAGAGAAAACTCATTCTCCAGCCCGAGAAAAACAACACAGGACAGCCTGCTAGGCCACTAGAGGAAGGAATCATCTCGTACAGAATCCTTCCAACATGGACTAGGGAAGCAAAGCTTCCTGTGCCCACCCCTAACCTAGCAAAGGAGAATCTTTCTCTATGCTAGGAAGAAGCAGACCACAGACTAGAAACTCTGATGTTCTGCCCTAACCCAAAAAACCAGTCACTCTGGTTATCAGGTCAGGACAGACATATCCTAGAATAGTTGTACCTGATTTATTATACAGATAGAACCACTGGGATTAAGCCGAAGGCTAACAGAGGGAGAGAGGCATTGAACTTAGCCTCCGGAGGAGAAAAAGAACAATCGGGGATGTGCGAAAGTATACTACTGTACCTAGAATACTAGACTAGGTAAAATGAGAATCGATTACCTAAATCACCGAAACTCTCTCGTATACAATCTTGGAAAAAACTTTCAACAATATCTTACATGTATAAAATATTTGCCTATAGCTTCAATAAAATAACACTCGGAAAAACTTATACCATGCATGAAAGTACCAGTGCCAGATGTCTAGGCTAAAAGCCTCGCGAAAGACAGGATCGGTACCTCGACCCGTGTCGAAATCACCAAGCTAACACTGACCGAACAATATAAGCATTTCTAGAGTAGCTAAATAGCAAAATTATTAAAGCGTAACAAACCGGGAACGTCGCTCTAGCTAACTAACTTACCCATAAGAGCGAGCGACAGCATCCAGGATGCCTCCGGTAGGCAACAGCTCTTGTTTACGTTAAAATCACTTTTGATTTAATTCAAAACGACAAGAGCTTACATTTATACATAGTAAAGATAATACTCAACTTCCTAGAGGCAGAAGAGGCCGGAGAAGTCATCAAAATGTTAAATTAAATCCAAAATAACGAGAGAACACAAGGGAAAACACCGAGTAGTAGAGCTACACAAAAAGGAATAAAGAGGGCACTACCGCCTTCATCAGATACACACTGGAAACGGAATAGGAGAGATGCCTTATGAGCGGCTCTTTTTTCATTCTCGTTTCAGATTCTTGTCACTATTCCCCCTCGAAGCGTTAATACTTTTCAGGGCGAAGATAGCTATGTGACGTATCAAGAATGCGTCCTCCGATATTATGCAATATCCCTGAATGAATATTTAGGGATATTCGCTCCAAGAGTTAGAATTCTGGATACCTTACGGTAAAAATCTGGGAATATCACTGTAGTCAAATATACGCTAGAAAGCTCCCTAATAGGAACTTCCATCAGGACGACATGGCATGAGCCCAAAAATGTGCAATATACATCGTAACAAATGTTCATAGACTTGAAACACTCGAATCATTCTCACGATTTTAAAACCTTTTTTTCGGATCTATACTTTAGACCAAAGAAAAAAAAATTAAATTTTATTATTTAATCGTATTGTTTTCCCCAAACTGTCAATTAACCATTTAGCTCAAACACCTTCTTCATAGGAGGCTGTGGAGTAGTTTACTATAAAGAAAAATACTGTAGTTCCACTGGTGGCCTCAGGCAATGAAATTCAAGTCGTAAATATTATTTATTTTTGCTACCAATAGATGGCATCACAATGCACTTTTCTATAATTTAGGTCATTCCATTCGAAAATCCAGTGGAGGAAATATAGATTTTAGGATTTCTCCTTTAATTTCTCAATATTTAAATGTAATATAGACTTGAGATTTACCCTTCTCTTTACGTGTATATACAGAAGACCGATGTTTGAAGAAAAAATAAAGTAGGTATTGGATATATTCACTACAGTTCTCCCTCTTGGTGATAATGAACTCTCCTGTTGTGACGCAAAAATCCACCAAATTGAAATAATAATGAAGTTTTGTGAACATCATACGTCGAATTGCCTAAGTTACCTAGGAATATGAGATACGTACCATAGG
>NC_090758.1:45428557-45431057 GCF_036898095.1 Palaemon carinicauda
ATGGTATCAATAGAGAACCCCACTTGATCCCCCTGATAGTTATTTGTCGTAAACAACATTTAAGGAGAAATAGACCCTGAGAGAGATTTAGTCTTTGCTCTGTATAGATGTTCCTTAAAAGGACCCTAACTAAAAATGGTGATTATTTCCTAAATGGATCCTTCGCTATTCTTTGAGGTGGAAATTTTCCAGTTTCGATATACCAGACGAGATGAAAGAGGCCATTTCGACGTCCTATTATCCAGATTAAAATATTTCTTGTAATGATCCATCATCTCATCTGAAGAGTTTTTCTATGAAAATAGTTCAAATTATATATTTTTTTTTAATCATTGATGCTCCTTCATTCTCTATTTTACTTGTACAAATGTCAAAATTTTAATTTACTCTAATTAGAAAATGAAATTGTATACATTTAAATTTCATCTCAGAAATCTTCCAATACATCTTAAAAAACTATTCATAAACTTCAGGATAAAGGCAATAATTTAAGACAATCATCAATGAAGCTGCCCTTTTGAATGTGCAAACAGAAAATATGAAGGATATGGTAATTCGTCTTCACTTTGTCTTTTTATATTCAATGTTGAGCTGATGGCAATGTCATCTAGTCAGTAGGTTATGAACATTTTATGTGTAATATTTCTCATAAATCAGAAATTTTTTGAAAAAAAAAAAATAAATAAATACACAATATGGAACTGTGTAATTTGATCCATTTTGAAAATTGAAGTACATATATCCAAATTTCATCTTAAGAATCTTTCAATGCATTTAAAAAATTAATCAAAACTTCACGATAGCTGCATCCTTTTTGGACAATCAACCATCCAGATGTTATCCTGAATCCGAAAACAAAGAGGTAAGAAGGACTTGGTTATTTGTCTTCATTTCTGTCATTTTTTGTTTCTTGATCAAAAGAAAATAAGGCATTTGAAGAAAAATTCCATCAGAGAATCTGAAGGAACTGATGTTGTCTTACTCACTCCTGATATTTAAAGAAAACATGTATTTGAATTTTTTTTCTATTCCATCATTTTCCATTTGCTACTTGTTTTTCTACTCCGAAGCAGCTGTAATAAACAACAGGGAATAAAGAAAAAAATTCACTACATTTTTTCATAAATGTCATCCATATTAAATAGTTAGTATTTTTCTATCAGGCAAGGGATGTATCTTTGTCACATTCACTCTACGGTAGCCACATTACACAGATCCTTGACTCACACTACGAGGGTCGTGAGTTCGAGACCCTGGCACAGTCTGGCAGTTTCCAATTACCTGTGTAAGGGTATATTGTCCAGAGTCATCAGCAGCTATTGCCTGGTCCTCCTGAAACAAATCTACCTTATAATCATAGCAAAGCTCGACCAGATGTCCTGTGACCTGATACATATATAAATACAACTTCATAGAATATGAGAGTTAATAAGATATACAATTCTTTTGTTCTGTTACCCATTTAAGAAAATAAATCATTTATGTTTTGAACAAAAAAAGGTCATAGCTTACTGTTCTTAAGGGTTTTACTCCCAGCCTCTCTGATTTTCTAGATGATAAATTGTGAGAAGTATGTCAGAATAACAAACCGGATTGTCTTTGTTTATAATGGATTCCATAGCCCCGTACTGTATTATGCAGAGGATTTTTTATGCTAAAAGAGGCCTTAATAATACGTGCCTTATAGGCGTGTCTTTTTAGCAAATCTCAGAGTCTGCAAGTCAATGACATACTGACATACTGTATAATGGAACTTATGCACAGTTGTCATAAAATCTTATTTGGAATACCAGGTCAATATTGGACCCTCTTCGGAAAGAATCAATGAACTCCAATGTAATGTGAGCATAAGGTCCTTCTTACTCCTAATTTTTGCAATAAAATTTGATGAAGAATTTTTAATGTTAAATAGGCATGAAATTAGATCAATTCATGCGACGGTTTCATAAATTCTTCAGTCGATGGCTTTGAAGGGAAGAGGATTTTTCAGTTCAATGACCCGATCATGGGACGTAAAGGAAGTTCAAAGATCGTCAAAGATAAAGATATAAGATTAGATTTAGTGGACATACAGATGAACAATCAAACAAACTATATGGTCAAAAAAAAAAAACGATTCAACCTTCGGTGAAGCTGCTTCTGCAGATACAAATGCATTCCGTCAGTAACTGTCTTAGGTCTGTCATCAGTAATGGAGTGCAAAATGTATAGAAAAAATCTGCTGTTTTACTAAAAATTAAACTAGCCAAGTGTCTCCTCTCATCGTCAGGCAAAGTCTGGATAAGGAGTGGTGAGCAGGTTCCTTATATATGAATTTAATTGAATACAAATAATAGAATAATCAATCTATAACTTCATCATATAATTTTTCAAAACCAATCAGGATGGCGATATATGATAAAAAAAAATAAATAAAGAATCAGAAAAAGGTAAAAACACTCAAAGTCTGCATATTACAAAGACACAGACGAAGCCTTGTGTATCCACCAGTTCTTGAAAT
>NC_090758.1:45446057-45461057 GCF_036898095.1 Palaemon carinicauda
AAAAAATAGATATTTTAAATATAAGTGAAACATGGCATTCCCAAGAGACTGGCAGTGATGACCAGATAAAGGGTTTCCAAACTTATAGATCAGACAGAAAAAAATAGGAATCAAGGGGGAACCGCAATATATGGAAGAGACATAAATCAAGGAAAAGTCTGTGAAAAATACAGCAACACAGAATTTGAATTGATTGCTGTAGAATTTAAATTTGAAAAACTAGTGAATATTGTAGTTTACAGACCCCCAAACACTAAGGAGTTTGACATGATAATAGAAAAAATAGATGACATATGTAGAAACCATAAAGACTGGAATATACTCCTATCCGGAGATTTCAACTTTCCTTTCGTGGATTGGAAAGAACGGATAGAAGAAAGTGGTTGTATGTATACATATAAAAAAGATAGTAATAGTAGCGCAGAAGATAAGAGGCAATTTGAAAAGCTTCAAGATATGCTATTAGAACATAATATGCAACAAATAAACCACATTCCAACAAGAAAGGAAAATGTCCTAGATCTAGTATTTGTGAATGAGGTGAATTATGTTAAAGAAATAATAGTGTATAACACGGGAATTTCAGACCACAATGTCATAGAATTGATAGTCCATTCCAAAGCATGTGATTGCAGAATTAATAAAAGCACAAAACTTTGGGAAGGATATGGAAAATATAATTTTTACAGTAAGAATATAAAAAGGTCAGAAATAAATGAAGAACTGAATAAAGAATGGAAAAATGTATTTGTAAGTGATAATATACAGGTAAATACGGACATACTGTACAAAATACTGGAAAAAATTGCTGAAAAATATGTACAGAAAAAAAACAATAAACAAAAGACGTGCATACCAAGAGACAGAAGGATCTTATTTCAGAAAATTAGAAAGTGGAAGAAAAATCTTGCAAAAGAAAAAAATGTGTGGAAAATGAGGGAAATAAAATGTAAGATAGAAAATGCAGAACAAAAGATTATACAGTCGAAAGAAAATGAAAAAAGGGACTTAGAAGAAAGGACACTTCAAAATATAAAAAGAAACCCCAAAGTACTTTACTCCTATGCAAAAAAGATGAATAAAGGGAGATTAGAAATAGGCCCTCTAAGAATTGAAGGACGGCTAACGAATGAAAAAAAAGGAAATATGCAACATATTAGCAGAAAAATATATGAGTGATTTCACACCAAGAATTGCGAATGAGAATAATGAAACAGAAATGAGAGAAGAAAATGTTGAATATCTAACGGATATAGTTATTAATGAAGCAGATATTGTCACGGCTATAAACGAAATTAAAAAGTGATCGGCAGCCGGACCAGATGGAGTTCCAGCGATTTTGTTAAAAAAAACTGCAACCACTATCGTGAAGCCGCTTGCAATACTGCTAAGACAAAGTGTAGATATGAGCAAGATATATGTTAAACATAAATTAGCTTATATAACCCCTATCTCCAAAAGTGGATCAAGACTAGAGGCAAGCAATTATAGACCTGTTAGTCTAACATCACATATTATGAAAGTGTATGAGAGGGTAATAAAAAAGAAAAAAATTAACCATTTGGTTAAAAATAATTTGTTTAATATGGGTCAACACGGTTTCGTGCCTGGAAAAAGTACACAGACCCAACTGATAGCACACTATGAAAACATATACAAAAATATGATAAATGGAAAAGACACAGATGTGATCTATCTAGATTTTGCAAAAGCCTTTGACAAGGTACACCATAACATATTGAAGAAAAAAATGAGAAAGCATAATATTGTGGGAAAGATAAGAAAATGGGTAAAAGAATTCCTGCAAAACAGAAAACAGATAGTGGTTGCAAATGACGAGAAATCAGATGAAGCCCAGGTAATATCTGGTGTGCCACAAGGTACGGTATTAGCTGCACTGCTGTTTGTTATTATGATCTCAGACATAGACTGTGATGTTGAAAACTCTATAGTGAGAAGTTTCGCCGATGACACAAGAATAAGTAGAGAAATTACTTGTGATGAAGATAGGAACTCACTTCAAAGAGATCTAAACAAAATATATGAATGGGCGGAGATAAATAGGATGGTATTTAACTCCGATAAATTCGAATCAATAAATTATGGAAACAGAGAAGGAATGGTTTATGGATACAAGGGACCTAATAATGAGACAATCACAAACAAGGAAGCAATTAAAGACCTTGGTGTAATGTTAAATAGGAATATGTTATGCAACGACCAAATAGCAACACTGTTGGCTAAATGTAAAGCAAAAATGGGAATTTTATTCAGACACTTTAAAACAAGGAAAGCTGAACACATGATTATGCTTTACAAGACTTATGTACGTAGTACACTCGAGTACTGCAATGTGATATGGTATCCACACTACCAAAAGGATATTGCGCAAATAGAGAGTGTACAAAGGTCTTATACTGCTAGAATAGAAGAAGTTAAGGACCTTGACTTCTGGGAAAGACTAAAATTTTTAAAACTATACAGTCTAGAAAGGAGATGAGAACGCTACATGATAATACAAGCATGGAAGCAAATAGAAGGAATTACTGAAAACATCATGGAGCTAAAAATATCAGAAAGAGCAAGCCGAGGTAGATTAATAGTGCCAAAAAATATACCAGGTAAACTAAGAAAGGCGAACAGGACATTAATCCACTACTTACCAGCATCGATAATGCAGCGACTATTTAATGTGCTGCCAGCTCATCTAAGAAACATATCAGGAGTGAGCGTAGATGTGTTTAAGAATAAGCTCGATAAATACCTAATATGCATCCCAGACCATCCAAGACTGGAAGATGCAAAATACACCGGAAGATGCATTAGCAACTCTCTGGTGGATATATGAGGTGCCTCACACTGAGGGACCTGGGGGAACCCAAACAAAAAAAAAAAAAATAAAAAAATAAGGTAAGGTAAAAATTAGACTAAATATTTCCGGTATTTCTTTATAAATCTATAATATATAAATCCTTAAGACTCTGCAGAATCTCTTGTTCTAATGATTCGTTGTAAGAAATTATTTCAGTTTCATTATATTAAACGTAGAAGCAATACACAGAAATACAAAAACACGCACACATAAATACAAAATCAAACACACACAATTGTGTATATATATATATATATATATATATATATATATATATATATATATATATATATATATATATATATATATATATATATATATATATATATATATATATATATATATATATATATATATATATATATATATATATATATATATATATATATATATATATAGTACTGTATATTTATGTGTGTGTGTGTGTAGGTGTATCTTTGATTGTATGTGTGTGTTGATATGCGTATGTGTGGAACTAAATTTTTTGTATGCATAAATGTATGTAACGGTTGTCTCTAACAAAAAAAATATACTTCCTTACATCGAAGTATTTCAAAAGCAATATCTTAGTTAAAAAAGAAAGATGGAATATATCGCATTAAAGATTCTTTTAATGGAATAAGTAAGATGCGTTTCGAAATGTGTTCATCATGTTTTGTATATCGTTGAAGGTAAAAGTATTTGCTGCTCTCTCCTCCTCATGAAAGGTGTTTTTTTAAGCAGTTTTATGAAGGTTCAAATTATTTTCTTATCTGCATAAATAATGATATTATTAGATACAATGAAAATTTTATTAAATTTCATCTTTTTAATTATTAATATCATTATTGTTATTATTGGCAAATCTGGATTAGTATCGACTCGAATCCATCAGAAAAATTATAACTAGATAAAAAATATTGGAATACTTAAATATGTGAGGGTGTAAGTGAAGGAATAGAAAAAATTTAATAATTCAATAAAAAAACTCCAAAATTTTAGCAACAATAGTGAACAGATTATTAGAATAAAAATTAGAAATCCCTGGATATTTCCCAAAATATACTATCTGAAGAATAAGATCAGTAACTATATCCACTCGCCCGAAATATAACAGACCATTCGATAGTTTCAAAAGGAAAGACAAAAGAAATGGACTCTGTTTACCAAGAGTCCAAAACACAACTTGGAATAAATAACGGATTTTGAGCGAAGCGAAAAATCTATTTTTGGGTGATGTGGCCATGTCGTCCTGATGGAAGTTCCTATAGGGTAGCTTCCTAGGGTATATTACAACTACGGCGATATTCCCAGAGAATTTACCTTAAGGTACCAGAATTCTAACTCCTGGAGCGAGTATCACTCGTGAAAGGGATATTGCGACATATCAGAGGACATATTCTAGACACGCCACATGGCAATCTACATCCTGGACAGAGATTTCGTCTCGTAGGAGGTGATTGGCGAGATACGAATTCGGGAAAGAAAAAGGGGAGCCGCTCCCAAGGCTTCCCTATCCTCCGATTCGTATGCGTGCCTGGCGCCAATCCTGGCGCCATCTGTATTCCTTGTAGCGTACACGAGGTGCTACAGATACTGTATGTAGGGAGGGGTCCTACAGCCCTTTCTTAGAAAGGCAAGGGCGGGTCCATCAGGACAACATGGCCATCTCACCCAAAAATAGATTTTTCGCTTCGCTCAAAATCCGTTTTTTGGGCTCAAGCCATGTCGTCCTGATGGAAGTGTACCAGAGCATTACTGTATCTGTGGATTCTCAGAACGTGCCGTACTCCCCGGAGGTAATTTTTTCCCGGTCGACTAGACCTAGAGACCTAAGATGTTACCGTTATACATCTTTTCAACTAACTATAAACTATGTTAGAGCTTCCTGCCCCCTACAGGGAAGAGTCCTACTAGACTCTGGAAAAGTCTCGAAGAGTACATATACCTCTGTATGAATACCAGGCAAGCTAATATAGTGGTCTCGCCCTATATTAAGTAAAGCATAGTTTGTAAAGAACCACTGCGTCAATATCAAATATCGACCAGTTCTCCGCACAATACTTGTATTGGATAAAGGTTTTATATCCACATAGGAGGAAAACCAATGCAACATAGCTTGCATAAAGGAACAATTCTATTAGAATTATCCCAGATAAGGTACATAGAATGAATGCTCAATTATACCAATAATTGACACAGGTGAAGGAGACGCAAGGTTCTCAAGAACCAGATTATTGACAGGCAATAAATAGACAGGTTAACCACAATTATATATATATATATATATATATATATATATATATATATATATATATATATATATATATATATATATATATATATATATATATATATATATATATATACATAAGAAGAGGATAACCCAAAACTTTAAGCATAAGTATGATAGTAAACAGAGCTTGTTTGTCTGAAAGAAAAAACATTAGATGCCACTTTTAAGATACCGAGGTATCAAAGTCATAAAAGCCTGTATTACAAATCAATGACATTAGCGTTAGAAACGCTCGGCACACATGTCTGCACTTATGCTAGGTTCACCTTCGGAAATGGAACAATCTGCATGGGCAACACAGTGCCCTCACTTAGTTTGTAGTACAGTATGTAACTACACACTCACCCTGGAATTAATCGTCCCAATTAAGACCACTGTTCCTCGCAGAGTTAAACAGTAGGGTTAACACCGCGACCCACTGCTACCACAGATCTCTTTTAGTTCCTCTACTTGCTTCGCATAGTGGCGAAAGAACACTCTGGAAAACTTCCAGCCAGTGTATGAACGGAGATGTTCAAAATCCATATAATTAAAGAAATTTAAGGATGAGGCAGCTTTCCTCGGATCGTGACCTGCGGGTGTATTGTCAGGATCCGCTCTGCGAATAAAATATGTGATTTTCGCTCTGAGTTGATTCAGAGATAAATTTGAGCCTGATGTTTCTCCCCTGAATAGTTGACCACCCTTGAAGTCTAAAGTTCTATGAAGATAGACCTTTAGGCATTCTACTGGACATAGAGATGCATCTTCTTTCAGAGGGCAGATTCTCCAGGGACCCCACCTGTTGGTGGGTAACTCATTCTTGTCGAGAAACGTAGGATCCGGAAACAGGTTCAGTTCTCCCCCATCCAGGAACTGAACACGACCTGTCTCTCTCGAGAGGCTACAATCTCACTAACCCTGGCCCCGGACGCGAGTGCAAAATAGGAAAATAACTTTTTGTGTCAAATCCTTTAATGCACACTTTTCATTGCTCAACAGAGAAGCGAAATGAAGAACTTGTCTAAAGACCATGAAATGGGCTTTGGAGGTGCTGAAGGTCTGAGCCTAGCACAGGCTTTCGGGACTTTATTAACCCTGGATAGGTACGGTCCTCGGACACCCCTTTAAGGGTATACTCGGACGCGAACGACCCCGACGCCAAAAAAAATTCTTGAAAAATCAGTTTTTGCAGTAACCTCCTTTTTTCTTTTGCCAAAAAAAACTTCAATGAATGCTTAAAACAACTGTAAATATAAATACTACTCATCTGCAGAAAAACTATTTATTATAAATATTTTAAAAAATTAAGTAGAAAAAAAAAAAGACCTGACATAAAAATTCATAAAAAAAAAGTTTATACATATATACACAAATCCTTTTAGGAATTGATTCTTGAATGTTTAGGACACATCTTGATGTATTTTGGATGAAGTCAGACCCATGGAGGTGAAGATCTGAAATGAGAAAAAAAGGGTAACTTTTTTTGGCCAAAAAAAATTGTCCAAATTTCATGAATTTTTTTGGGTACCCAAATGAAATAGGAAGTGGCTAATTTTTTTAGGGAATAAACATATGTTATCCTAAAATAGAAATATGTAAAAAAATCTTCATTATTTTGTAAATTACATTTATATCAGGGGCCATATCTAAAGGTAATTTTTTGAGTACTTGGAAATTTCGTAAAAAAATACATATATTTAATATATAATATGATATCTATGCAGGTAAAAATATACCAAAATATCACAAATTCTATAGGGAACAAGAATATATATAGATAGGGCAGCTTACGCTTCGGATATGTCCACAAAATGGCCGCCAACCACACTGACTCAGACTCCCTAATCTGCCACTTGAAATGTAGGAAGGGTATGTCAATTTCAAGGTGTTATTTACTAATCTAATTATTATTGGATATGCATAAAAAATTGTATGGTGGGTTGCTGGATAATTGTCGATTATTTTACGACTATAAAATTAAAATTCTGACCCAAAAAAATTTTTTTGAAGGGAAATAAAATCGAAAAAAAAAATGTAAAACAATATTTTAGCTAAAAAAATTTGATGATATTCAATCAAAAAAAAAGTAAACAAAATTTTCCGACAAATAAACATCTAGAGGAATCATTACTCTGTGATAGTTCCTTAGTACGTAGTAATTTTGAAAGAATTGGGAAAAAACGAAAAAATGGCAATCACCGGAAAATCGAACACATACCTATATATACGCCATATCTGGCTAAAAAAAAGATAGGCATAGGTAGCCAGATCATCTAGAAACACTTTCCAACACTATAAAAATATAAGTTTTGCGACACTACTTGCCAATTCCTTACGGTAACATGACTAGGCAAAAAAATGCAAAACAAATAAAAAGGGGCACTCGTGGAAAAATGGCCATTCTAATATACGGCATTTCAGAAAAAAAAATTTCAGCCACGTGCTAGGCAAACCATCAAGGCATATTTTCCGACAAATAAACATATAAATGAAATATTACTCTGTGATAGTTCCTTAGTACGTAGTAATTTTGAAAGAAATGGGAAAAAACGAAAAAATGGCAATCACAGGAAAATCGAACACATACTTATATATACGCCATATCTGGCTAAAAAAAAAATAGGCATGGGTAGCCAGATCATCTAGAAACACTTTCCAACACTATAAAAATATAAGTTTTGCGACACTACTTGCCAATTCCTTACGGTAACATGACTAAGCAAAAAAATGCAAAACAAATAAAAAGGGGCACTCGCGGAAAAATGCCCAACATTCTAATATACGGCATCTCAGATAAAAAAAAAGACATGCACGTGTTAGCCCAACCATCAAGGCACACTTTCTAACACATAAACATGAAAAAAAAATCAATAATATACGGCAATTCCTTACTACGTAGTAAATTTTTACAAATATTGAAAAAAAACAGAAATTGGCAACCGCAGTTAAATACCCAATATATCAATAACTACGTCGTATCTGACAAAAACAAAATCACGCATGGGTAGCCAGATCATCTAGACACACTTTCCAACATTAAAAAAGCAAAAGTTTTACGACACTATTTCGCAATATCTTACGGAAAAATGACTTGGCAAAAAAATTAAAAAAAATTAAAAAGGGACACTTGCGGTAAAATGCCCGACATTCTAATATACGACATCTCAGATAAAAAAAAAGACATGCACGTGTTAGCCCAACCATCAAGGCACACTTTCTAACACATAAACATGAAAAAAAAATGAATAATATACGGCAATTCCTTACTACGTAGTAATTTTTACAAATATTGAAAAAAAAACAGAAATTGGTAACCGCAGTTAAATACCCAATATACCAATAACTACGTCGTATCTGACAAAAACAAAGTCATGCATGGGTAGCCAGATCATCTAGACACACTTTCCAACACTAAACAAGCAAAAGTTTTACGACACTATTTGGCAATATCTTACGGAAAAATGACTTGGCAAAAAAATGAAAAAAAATGAAAAAGGGGCACTCGCGGTAAAATGGTCCTCGTGGTGATGAACGACATTTTAACTAAAAAAAAAAACATGCACATGGTAGCCAAACAATCCACCAAGACTTTCCACAACTGATAACCTATACAAGTTGCACCATTCTACGACAATTTCATAATACGTAATAACTTTGATAATTATGCAAACTACCTCAGAAGGGTAAACTCGGACGCGAACGACCCCGACGCGTCTCAGAAATCGGGGAAGGAGTACAGCTACAGCAATGCACATCTGGACACTACTAGAGCGTGTAGGGGAGACACCTCCTGCAGGTCGATCACCCACAAATTCAGTCACAGGGGTGAGTCACGTGAGAAAAACCTGTTTTTTTTTGACGCTCGGGGTCGCAAACGACCCACCGTACCTATCCAGGGTTAAAGATCTTGTTACCTAGGTCGACCTGGAAGGCATATAGAATGGGTCTTGTCAAAGCAGACTTACACGCTGAAATCGTGTTCGCTGTCAATCCTTGACCATGGATGTGGAGAAGAAAGATAAGCAGAAGTCTGTCAAGATCTCCTGCGGATTCTTCGCCTTGACAAAAGGCCACCCATTTTCTCCAAGATGACTCATATTGCCTTCTAGTAGATTTGCACTTATATTCCTCAAGGAAGTCTATACTGGCTTTCGGAATCCCGAAACGCTTTCTCACCGCTAGGGAGAGAAAATCATGAGCTGCAGGGTCCGGGTTTTCTGTAATGAAGCGCAGACAGTTGACTTCTGGACTCGCTGGGTCAGAACTGGATCTGGTAGTGGTACAAACTTCAGCTACAGTTCCAATGCCAGGAGGAACCACACGCTGTTCGGCCACTTGTGGGCCACTATTGCCGCTACCCCTTGAAGGATCTCAGTTTGTTGAGGACCCTCAACAGAAGGTTGTGAGGAGGGAACAGATAAATCTTGGACCATCTGTTCCAGTCGAGGGACATCGCATCCACCGCTTCCGCTAAGGGGTCCTCGTACGGGGCACGTACAGGGGCAACTTCTTGTTGTCTTTCGTCGCAAAGAGGTCTATCTGCAGTTCTGGGACTGATTCAGAATGAAGGAGAATGATCCTGCGTCTAAGGACCATTCCGACTCTATCGGTGTGAACCTGGATAGAGCGTCCGCTGTCACATTGCGGACTCCTTGAAGGTGAACTGCCGACAGGTACCACTTCTTCTTTTCCGCCAATCGGAAGATGGCCAACATCACCTGGTTGAGAGGTGGTGACCTCGATCCTTGTCGATTCAAGTATCTCACAACTACCTCGCTGTCTATCACCAACCTTATGTGGATCGAGTGACGCGGGGAGACTTTCTTTAAGGTAAGGAGCACTGCCCTAGCTTCCAGAAAGTTTTATGTGAAAGGTCTTGAATAGTTTGGACCAGGTCCCCTGGACTTTTTTCCGATGAGAGTGACCTCCCCATCCCTCCTTCGAGGCGTCTGAGTGAATCGTCACCGACGGGGGAGGTGGCTGAAGAAGAACCAACTTCTTTAGATGTCTGGCTTGGGACCAAGGCCTGAGAAGAGTACTTAGCCGAAGCGGCTGGTCTTCTCAGATCTCTTCGCGCGTTGATGCATAACTTCTCCAAACTCCGATTGCATCCTTTAGCTGTGCTCTTAGCACTGGGTCTGTCACCGAAGCAAACTGGAGAGAGCGCAGTACCCTCTCCTGCTCGCGTCTTGATATCCTTTCAGAATCTAGAAGTCTCTTGACAGAACCCGCTATCTCCTTCCTTTTCTTCGCCGGGGTGGAGAAACGGGTGTGACAAAAGGTCCCAGTGGATTCCCAGCCAATGGAACTTTTGAGATGGAGAAAGTCGAGACTTTTTCTGTTGATCTTGAAGCCTAGGTACTCTAGGAACTGGATCACTTGACTGGAAGCTTGCAAGCATTCTGTCTCGGATGCTGCCCACACCAACCAGTCGTCCAGGTAGGCTACTACCTGAATTCCCTTTAGGCGTAATTGTTTGAGAGCTACGCTCGCAAGCTTCGTAAAAATCCTTGGGGCTCTGTTTAGCCCGAATGGCATGGCTCCGAAGGCGTGTAGTCTTCGTTGTAGCCTGAACCCTAGGTAGGGGGAGAGTCGATGGCTAATTGGAATGTGCCAGTAGGCGTCTGACAAGTCTATAGAGATGGAATATGCCCTCTTGGGCAGTAAGGTCCTTATGTGTTGCAGTGTTAGCATTTTGAATTTGCAATTCACTATGAACTTGTTGAGTGGCGACAAGTTCAGAATGACTCTGAGTGTTTCCGAGTCTTTCTTGGGAACACAAAACAGCCTCCCTTAGAAATTGATGGGCTTCACCCTTCGGATCACCTTTTTTCTCCAACAGTTCTTGAACGTACTCCTCCATAACGGGGGTGGAGTGTTGGAAAAACCGAAGGCACGGGGGTGGAGTGCTGTACCAGCTCCCGCCCAGTCCATTCTTGAGTAGGCTGTGGGCCCAGGGATCGAAGGTCCACCGATCCCGAAATTTCAGAAGTCTCCCTCCTACCGGTATCACCTCACTTGGACTGCCGTCCTGAGGTCTTGCCTTCCTGACCACGACCACCCCTGAATCCCCTTCCCCTTGAGGGGCGTCTAGACGAGCCTCTGGCTGCTCCTCTAGGCTTTGCTAGAAAGGAAGTAGACTGCCCTTCGAACGCTGGGGTGAACGCCGTGGACTGTGTCGACACGGCCTGGGGTACCCACTGAAAAGTGGTCGGGGTTTGTGCCACGATCTGGGACACTGGGGGCAATGGCAATTGCAATTGCTGTTGCTGTCTAAGAGGCTTGGCTGGCCGAGACGGTAGCCTAGTCCTCATAGTCTTCCTCTTTGGTTGAGGACCCTCATCCGGGAAGACTTTCTTTTGATAGCCAGGCCCCACTTCTGGAGAAGGTTTCTATTCTCCAAGGCGGCCTTATCAACAACTTCTTTGACCATGTCGGTAGGGAAAAGGTCTTTTCCCCAAATGTTGGAGGAGATTAGTTTCTTTGGCTCGTGCCTCACCGTAGCCGAGGTAAACACGAACTCCCTACAAGCTCTCCTTGCCTTGACGAAGCCATAAAGGTCCTTCGTCACTGTGGCCAGATGAGACTTGGCCACTACCATGAACATTTCATGGACCTTGGGGTCACTTGCCATCGTCTCGAGAGTAGTCTGAAGAGACATTGAAGCAGTCAGTCTTTCTTTTGTATCGAACTCACTTCGCAAAAGAAAGTCAGACAGCTTAGGGAGGTCCTATGTGAACTGACGTCCGGCAATATCAGCCTCCAACTTTCCAACTGAGAACGTAAGATGGACGTCCTTCCAGTCTTTGTGGTCCATAGGCAGGGCCAGCGACAAGGGTTTACACTCCTCTAGGGAGGGGCAAGACTTGCCGGCCTCGACTGCTTTTAGTACAGCCAGAAACCCTTTCTGTAAAAAGGGGAAGGCTCTAGTAGGCGAGGACACAAAGGAAGGGAGCTTCCTATTCAATGCGGCTACCTTTGAGTTAGAGAAGCCCCTCTCTTTCATCGAGGATGAAAGTAGAGCTTGAGCCTTAGCATGGTCCATCACTATGACCTCCTTCGGCTCTGTCTCCTCCTTTGAAGCTGGTTCCTTCCTCAGCCGGACATAACAGTCCGGATATGATGCCTTGCTGGGCCAGAATTCCACCTCCTCCAGGGGAACTGAGCCCAGCTTATCCGAGATGACGATCTTTCCAGTCGTCATCGGCATGTGCTCAGCATACCTCCATGGGTTAGCATCTGAGCACAAGGGAAGGTCTTTCACATTGAGCTTTTTCTGGGGCCCATGTGATTCTGCAAGGCACTGCATTCGCAGTTCCATTGCAGCCGCCTTCTCCTGATTCTCCTTCTGCATTTGTTGGATCATTCCAACAATAGAAGAGAGGGCCTCTCCCAGCTCTACTGGGAGACCGGCCAATGTAGAGGGAATAGGCTCCGGAATCTGAGCCGGAGTAGCCGACACCTCGACGACGTCTACCTCTACAACGTCTGGGGCTTGAACTTCATCCTGGGCTTCTGCCAGGAGGTCTTCCTCCTGACACCCGTCCACATCAGACATCCTGTCATATAACTGGATGTCTTGCATCGCGACCGCGACTTCAGCATCCACCTGGATCTGAACTTAGGGGATCTCCTCTTGAGGCTGGGGAATCACTGCATCAGCTGATGCCTTAGGGAAAAGATACGCCCTCATCTTCTCACTTGGAAGATAAGGACCAGAAGTGTTCTTTTGGAAGCCCCTTACCCAGGTACGAAGCTTCTTCCTAGCTATATCCCTTGATTCCTCTGTCCTAGGGGAATTAAAGGTCTCAGTAATCAGGTTAGTGCGCACAGTACATACCTGAGGGTCCCAATACCGGAGATCATCCTTGGAGATAGCGTATGCTGCGTGTCTCCTACAAAACTCATGTCCGCAGAGGTTCTTGCTGCTGCCGTTGCAGAAAGCACTTCCCCACTTCGGAGTGTCCTTCTGTAAAGAGAAGAAATTTCCATGAGTATCAAGTGAACTATGTATCACTGGATATGCATAGTATAGCATAACAATTCAGAAAGGAAAGACACACACTTGTGTTTCCCTCACAACCCATTGTTGCAGCCTTCCAGATAATAAAATCAAAATGGTTTATCTCTTCTAGAGTAACCAATGCAAGGTTTCAAGAGGAAACAGGTGGAGCTCACACCTAAGCAATGATTTCAAAATCCTGGATAATAGACAGGAAAGAACTCAGCTTCCTATCTGTAGGGCAACAGCAAAGGGATGTGCAAGAAAACACAAGTGTTAGAAGACACAGTGCTGTACCAAAACCCTTACCATAGTTTTCTTCTTACTGTATATGTTATACTGAAGAATACTAGTACAGTATAGGAAGATGTGTGCCGGCCTGTCTTTGCCGGCCGGCACACACCACAACTAGCTTTAAAGTATACTACTTAACAGCTATAGGGCGGCAGCACTCTGGTTCAAATGCCTGTGCCGGTCGGCAGCAACTGCCGGCCGGTAACAGCCAATATTGCCCGGCAATGGCTGCCGGCCAGCAACTACCCAAGGTAGTACCCAGCTGCCGGCCACACTCTTGGTGACCGGCAGACAAGGGCTGACATAAGCCGGCCGGCAAAGGTACAAGACCGATGCCAGCCGGCAGCAAAAGAACCAGAGGACTACACCTGCCCGGCTGCCGGCCTCATAGGCCGGCTGCCGGGTCAGGTACAGCAGTAGAAGAAAAATAGAATGGGTGCCGGGATAAGAGTGTACACAACCTCCAAGCCCGGCAACCGAAAGAGTGCATATAAGGAAGGGGAGAAACTAATTCAGGCTTCCTGACCAATGCCGTCTGGCTCTGCCAGCAGGCATGGATGAGGGACCAAGAGAGGTCCAGGCAGCACTCGAAAACATAAGACCCTTGCCGGCCAGCAGCTCTGCCGGCCGGCAAGGGGCTGAGTCAATTCCACATCCTAACCTATACTAGGTCCAGATGTAGAACGACGTACAGTACAGTAATGGCTCGGTCATTACGAAGAAAGAGGGGGAAGGGACAAGAGGGTCCTGCCAACCTTGCTTTAGTGACAGACCACCCGCAGCCAAGAAACTTATCTTAGCCTAAGGGAGATCTAAGGAGGAAGGCCAGCAATACTTGCCAGCTCCTAGAGCTCCAAAGCAAGGAAGGCGTTGCTACTCCCAAGGAAAGAACTTATCCTCCCCCGAGAACAGCAACAAGGACTAGTCTGATAGATCACAAAAGAAGGAATCATATCCACAAAAACCTTCGGTAGTGACCTAAGGGAGCTAGGCTCCCTTTGTCTGTGTTAGGTCAGCGAGGGGGACTCAGCCCCAAGCCAGACAACACAGACTCAGACAAAAAAACTCTGTTGTTCTGTCCCTCTTGAACCATAACTACAGGAACAGGAAGGTACAGTAACATCCTAGTATAGTTTTATCGAAAATAAATTCGGAAAAAACCACTTAGGGATAAGCCCAAGGCTTAAACAGAGGGAAAGGGATTGCATACCTTCTCCGAAGAAAAGAAAGCAACCGGGGAGTATGATAAAGTATACTAAGGCTCCATAAGCAACTAGCCTAGGCACCAAGAGAATCGATTACCTAAACACCGAAACTCACTCGTATACTATCTTGGAAATATTCCACACAGTCTAAAATGTATAAAATATAGCCTAAAGCTTCAATAAAATTTTAATTACACTCGGAAAAACCATAATCATGCATGAAGTACTAGGACCAAACGACTAGGCTACATGGCCTAGCGTAGGCCAGAATGGCGAATACTTCGCCAAATAATACTAAGCACGAAAGGAAATCCTATGTAATGCTAAATAGCTAAAATTTATTAAAGCAAAACAACCAGGTATGTCGCTC
>NC_090758.1:45471057-45483557 GCF_036898095.1 Palaemon carinicauda
GACACTAATGCTGAGAGATCAAAAGATAACAATTCCTAAAAAAATTTTAAACAAATCTTTCTGTGTAGATCTCAAGAGAAATCCCATCACGTCTCATCAACGTCGAAACTTTTGGAATACTAAACTCAAAGTGAAGGATCGTCTGAATATCAGGTGTTTTATGAACACAAATTCATCCCCCGAGACATCAAGAAGATGCACACCAAGAGGAGGTGTTTGGGACCCTGGTAGGCAGATGGGGGGGGGGGGGGGGGTGGGGGGGGGGGTGCAGTTGCCTCTCACCTTCCCATTTCAGCCCTAGACCCATGGGGATAACCTCTCCCTCCTCTTTAGCGTTTTTTTTTTTTACAATTCAGGTCAGAACTTTAAACTAAAATTCTGTTGAATTAGGCGACACCTTTGGCCGTCTTCTTTCCTCTAGTTTCCAATCAGTTTACAACTTGGCTAATTTGGGAATTGTCTGGAATTTGCTGCCTGAGAAGAAAATTCCGGATCACTAAGTTTTTATGTCCCTCGAAGGTGAATCTTGAATTGTTGGTCTTGAGCAAAGAAATTGGATCGATTTTATGATGCGTAGAAAAGAAGATATATGCTTATGAAACTTTAAAGTCATACTTAACAATGTATATACAAACTGAGCATACTGACAAATACACACACATTATATGAATATACATATATATGCATTATGCATATATATATATATATATATATATATATATATATATATATATATATATATATATATATATATATATGTGTGTGTGTGTATATATATATATATATATATATATATATATATATATATGTGTGTGTGTGTGTGTATATATATATATATATATATATATATATATATATATATATATATATATATATATAGGCCTATGTATATATATGAATATATAGTACTGTTACATATAAGCGAACAACACTAGATAGTAAACTTATTTCCCTAAAGAATAACAGTACCACATCTCAAAACCTTTGCAAAACATAAACGTCAGAGTGTTCAAAGAGATGGTTTTCTTCATAAAGTTCCACAGATGAGATTTGCTCATCCTAAATATTCTGGAGAAAATTCCCATCATTTGTCACTTGAGATGGATCAACGTTTCGTCAATAGATGGAGCTGACAGTATTATTCCTCTTGTGAAAGAGACCTTTAGGAAAACAACACTCTTTTCTATATTGGATGTGTCTAGGGTTAGGATATTGAACAGACAACATAGATGGACCCTTATTATTTTACCCTTTTTATTAGTAGCAAAGAGTGCTTTCAAATAATCTCTCTCTCTCTCTCTCTCTCTCTCTCTCTCTCTCTCTCTCTCTCTCTCTCTCTCTCTCTCTCTCTCTCTCTTTATTATTCACCCCTTTTTGTGTTACCATCCCTTCTCTCCATCTCCTTCCTTTCAATTCTCTCCTGACAAAAGGTCGGGATACACACAGACACTCAGATGCGAGCTTCCTGAATACAGCTTGCATATAAATATCACATCATGGCAATTCAGCCATGACTCAAAAGGAAGAGTCCTCAGCAAATAATGCCGATTATAGTTATATCAAAAGATCGTTCAAGAATATAATATTTTACTTGGATTCGTATGACTACCATTTTGATGTATTTTGTAGTTGTATTTTATCGTTGCAGTTTACATTTGCATTCTAAATTTTAAGACGTTATTATTCAATATATTTCCATATCTATAAAAAAGATTACGATAAAATTTAGTCATTCCTACAATACGATTATATTCTTTGCATTGTAATTACTATTTTGATAACTATTTATTGTAAAGAGAGGTGTTATATATGTATGTTCATATTTATTATACGACTTACTCATCAATGGAAAAACATATCGTATTTTTAATAGACTCTACAATAATGGCCTTGTGTCAAAAGACCTACGCACTAAATTTTAATTATTAAATAAATTTTATTTATCTAGAATTAATCCATCAAAAGATATTATTTTTAAGAAAGGTCTTATTACTATAACAAAACTTACCATCTTTATTCTCAAGGGACTATAGGAATGCAGAAAGATTATCTAAGAAACATCACCTAAAACTTATCAGCAAAAGGAGAAACATTACCTGAACTTATCCATCTATAATTACATGTTCATCTAACGCAGTCAATAATTATTCAAAGCAATCATGTAATCTATTGACAACGCAAGAAAGATATTTATAGACACGTAAAAGCCTGTAATTAACCAGCTAACGGCCTTTGTAGACTATGAGAAAGCTTTGGATTTCGTCAAAATATCAGCAGTAATGAAAGCCACCAGTAAATCTATTAGCAACGGACGAAAGATAAAAATAAAGTAGAAATCGCGATGAATAAACATAAAACAATAGTACACTATGTGATTGTGAATAAAATACACTATAATACATTAGCCTTAACTACAAAGAAATTTATATCTCAAAAAATATTGGGCTTTGTCATCCCTGTATCATAGGAGTAATTGTTCAAAATGTTTGTATTACTTTTAAAGCAATGAAGTTCGTATTTGCATTATTTTAGGATCGATGATGCAAGTTCACTGTTGAAACAGTTGGATGATCACTAATCACGTTTCAAAATCAGGGAAATGTTGCCTTTGCTTTGTAATTATCAACAGATTCAATGACATTAGCAAATAAAGGCACATTGGAGCAGATTGGTTATGGTTTCGAGTGTATACATATATATGCAAATCATTTGCACACAGGAATTCATACACATGACTGTGTCAACACGTACATACAGTATAGACATAGAAATAAGTACGTATTCATCTAAAGAAAGATAAAAACGAAACAGCATGCAAATAAATACACGCACGTGCATACACACGTACCACTCACACACGCACGCACACATAACTGTCTGTTGACCTAACATTGTTCCTTCTGCCGTAGCAGCATGTGATGTTTCTTCAGGTTGCGTGTGATACTGCCACATACATCCATGTGATAAATGTAATGGAGGGTGACAATTTAAACCAGTAGGTTCTTTAAAATCCCGTATAATGGAGACAAACGGACATAAATGTGACAAGCAGCGGGGAGCAGGCCCATGCTTGTCGATACAGTGACCACTGAACAACGACTGACTACTATATGCACATGGCGGAAGGAAAAGCAGTGTTGAAACATATAATTACATTGTTGCCACGATGCATAATGCAAAAGTGGTCTTACAGTATGTAATGGGAAAAGATAAATGGAAATAAATATCATTCTTCTACGAAATAATAATAAAGCAAATGTACATTAATGTTCATAAACTGTACGTAATGTAAATAATATACGGCATAATATTAGATATCTATACACAGGTCATATTTGCTAAGGAAGCCTCGTCCTGCTCTGGCCTAAAACTTTCTCACAAAAATAGGTCTTTGAACACCCTCATGTTTGCCTTCTGAAAGGGGATGGAATTATGTCTCTTTCGGTCAACTTATATTTTCTCCTAATGGTGTTTACTGTCTCGTGTTGTTCTTTTCAATGTTCATAAGGTTTTCATGAATTATTTTAATTGGTTGATGTGGTTTTTCATTAGTAGGGCATTCCAATCATTATATATATATATATATATATATATATATATATATATATATATATATATATATATATATATATATATGTACCAACCATGTTTCACACAATTGTACATAATTCCTACTGTATATATTATGCTTGTATCTTCGCTCTTCCCTCGCACTAAAACGAACATGAAAATTCCTGTCTGGTGTTCCCTCTGTAATATTGTCTGTCTTGTGAACTTGTTATGTCCTGTTGCCTTGAGGTTTTGTATATAAGGAGAGTGTTCCACAATAATATAACTCAGTCGTTTCCAATCTGCCTTTGAGTTCACACCCTTACTCGGCGCCGTCACATTGGTGACCCGGCTGGCAGAAAACGGTGATAATAGCTGATCATGCCCAAGAATTCCTGCAGAGCTTTGACGGTCGAGGGCACGGGGAAATTCTGAACGGCTGCTACCTTCTCAGGGAGGGGTTGGACTCCTTCAGGAGTGATACGGTGCCCTAAGAACGACACTTCGTTGGCGCCAAAGGTACACTTGTCATACCGGACTACAAGGCCGTTTTGTTGCATGCGGTAGAGCACGATTATCAGGTGCCTATGAACCCAGAAGACATCCCCAAGACCGCCATCACCACTCCGTTTGGCACATACACCTTCAATTACTCCTGTTTTGGCCTTCGTAATGCTGGGGCAACTTTTCAACGTCTCATGGATGGCATCTTAGGGGACCTCCCTTTCTGTGTATGTTATGTGGACGACATACTTGTGTTCTCCTCCTCAAAAGAGGAACACCTTTGTCACCTGCGCATCGTGCTCGACCGCCTGCAACAAAACAGCCTTGTAGTCCGGTACGACAAGTGTACCTTTGGCTCCAACAAAGTGTCGTTCTTAGGGCACCGTATCACTCCTGAAGGAGTCCATCCCCTCCCTGAGAAGGTAGCAGCCGTTCAGAATTTCCCAGCGCCCTCGACCGTCAAAGTTCTGCAGGAATTCTTGGGCATGATCAACTATTATCACCGTTTTCTGCCAGCCATTGCTGCCACTCTTGCTCCCCTCTACGCCTCCCTCAAGGACAAGCCAAAGGACCTGAAATGGGGTCCCCTTCAAGAAGCAGCCTTCTGCAATGCAAAGAAGGCCCTATCAACTGCTGCGGCTCTCACTTTTCCTATCCCACACGCCCCTCTCCTTCTCTCCACTGATGCCAGCGACATCGCTATTGGTGCAGTACTCGAGCAGGTGGTCAAAGGCTCGCTCTGCCCATTGGCCTTCTTCTGCAGAAAACTGTCCAAGGCAGAATCGGGTTATTCTACCTTTGATCGAGAATTGCTGGCAGTGCACTTGGCTGTCCGTCACTTTCGCCATTTCTTAGAAGGTACGCCCTTCGTCATTCGCACAGACCACATGCCTCTGGTGCACGCCTTCACTCGACAGTCTGACGCCTGGTCCGCCCGTCAACTCCGACATCTCTCCGCCGTGGCTGAATACAATTGCACCCTCCAATACGTCCCTGGGAAAATGAATCCCATTGCCGATGCCCTGTCAAGAAACACGTTGGCTGCCGTTCAACTGGGATTGGATTACAACGCCCTGGCTAAAGCCCAACAACAGGATCCAGAGTATCAAACTTGTAGGACATTCTGCACGTCCCTCCGTTGGGAGGATTTTCCTCTCGAAGACTCCAACACCACCCTCCTCTGTGACGTCAGTACTGGTAGACCGCGACCTTGGATTCCTGCTCCCATGCGCCGACAGGTGTTTGATTTCATCCACGGCCTTTCACATCCTTCATGCCGTTCTACTGCACAGCTGCTGAAGGCAAAGTTCATTTGGCCCGGCATTTCTAAGGATGCTAAGGATTGGGTCCGTGCCTGTACTTCTTGCCAAACTTCCAAAGTACATCGACACACGGATTCAGGAGTGGGCACCTTTCCTCAACCTCAGCATCGTTTCGCACATGTTCACGTCGACGTTGTAGGCCCCCTACCCACATCACAAGGACATCGTTACCTGTTTACCGTCATCGACCGCTCCAGTCGTTGGCCTGAAGCCATTCCAATGGAAACTGCAATGTCCGCCTCATGTACATCTGCCTTACTCTCTGGATGGATTTCAAGATTCGGTATCCCTGAGCATATTACTTCTGACAGGGGAACCACTTTCAACTCTCAATTATGGATGTCATTAGCGAATCTCCTGGGCATCACCCTACATCAGACAACAGCCTACAACCCCGCTGCCAATGGAATGGTTGAACGTTTTCATCGCACCTTCAAAGCAGCTTTGATGTCCCGCTGTAAGGATTGCAACTGGTTTACTCAGCTTCCCTGGGTCCTCCTTGGACTAAGGACCACTCCTAAAGACGCCCTCGACGTCTCGGAAGCCGAAATGGTGTATGGCGACCCGTTGGTCGTCCCTGCCGAATTTTTTCCTTCTGCAACCTCCTCCGACGATCTCCAGCGCATACGTCATGTCGTGGGAAAATTTACTCCGTGCCACCAGACTTACAAGCCCCCAGCGAAGCATCACATACCAACGGACTTGCACTCTGCAACGCACATCTTCCTGCGCAACGACACCAGCAAGCCACCACTAACGCCCCCTTACACGGGCCCTTTCCTTCTGATCCGACGCAGTCCGAAAGCATTCCTCCTAAACATTCGGGGCTAAGAAGACTGGGTCTCCATTGATCGTCTAAAACCTGCTTATCTTCTGCCAGATGACCCGCCTACAGTTCGCCTCTCTAGATCAGGGCGCCATATTTAACATGTACAGTATGTCATTTTTAGGGGGGGAGCCATGTACCAACCATGTTTCACACAATTGTACATAATTCCTTTTGTATATATTATGCTTGTATCTTCGCTCATCCCTCGCACTAAAACGAACATGAAAATTCCTGTCTGGTTTTTCCTCTGTAATATTGTCTGTCTTGTGAACTTGTTATGTCCTGTTGCCTTGAGGTTTTGTATATAAGGAGAGTGTTCCACAATAATATAACTCAGTCGTTTCCAATCTGCCTTTGAGTTCAAACCCTTACTCGGCGCCGTCACACATATATGAATATATATATATATATATATATATATATATATATATATATATATATATATATATATATATATATATATATATATATATATATATATATATATATATATATATATATATATATATATATATATATATATATATATATATATATATATATATATATATATTTGCTACGTTGCCTAATATCACATTATATAATATAACTGCTTTGTGTTAGTCACCTGAGAAAATTTTACATTTATTTTTTCTCAAATAGGATGTTTATTACCGCAATGCAATGCCAATATTGTTATGTATTCTTTTGTGAGCATCTCACTCTTCTTATCTTGCAAAGTTTTCAATTAGATTAATATTAGCCTGTCTTTGCATAGCGATTACCTATTTCTCTTATCATTATTATTATTACTAGCCAAGCTACAACCCTAATTGGAAAAGCAAGATGCTATAAGCCTGAGGGCTCCAAAAGGGAAAAATAGCCCAGTGAGGAAAGGAAATAAATAAGTGATGAAAATAAATTAACAATAAAATATTCTAAAAACAGTAACAACGTCAAAACAGATATGTTCGTTTATCACATATAATGTATAGCAATAATTTTTTTATTTTGTTACTTTCTATATATATATATATATATATATATATATATATATATATATATATATATATATATATATATATATTTTCATGAAATTTAATTCATTCATTAAATTTTTTTATCAAGAGTACCTATTACATAATAAACTTATGAAAAGTTATTTTTTCTTGCATTTCCATGTTTATACTTCACAATTTTTATACCCAGAGGAATTACAGGAATTTTCCTTGCTTACTATATGTTTTTGATTTTTATATCTGTAATTCTTCCTAATTAGTAATTAAGTATAATTATAAAGTACCATGTATCTCTTTTTTAATTGACACAATATAACATAATTATATATACCTGTATAATGCCTGAATATCCACCGCTGATCTCAGAATATAACCTAAGACCCTTCTCATATGGCTTTAGAATGCTTCTAAAATTGGCGTGTATAGCGTCGCTCCGATAGCTTATTCCCCCCCCCCCCTCCCCCCTTATTTAGCAGTGCCCCCTAGGTGCCCACCCACTAACAAACCTCTAGCTACGCCACTGCTCAATCCTGACGTTACTCTAATAGACTTTTGACAGCAAATCCCTTTGACAAAGTTTATTCCACATTAACATCAACATGTGTCTGATTTTGGTTGATAGTTATCTAGATAGAAGAGTAATTAGTAAGCATTTTCAGCCACACACACAAACAAAGCCACTCCAACCCCTTCTAAAAACATAATAGACACCTCACACTTCACGAACTGTCGACCTGACTGCACCATGACTCCTCTCTGCTGAGAGTGAGGACGGGGTCGACTGAAACAACTCATGAACATACGCTACCAGGCTCTAAGTGATATCAGGCAGGGTAGCCGATATGGACTACAGTCTACCTAAAGGCCAAAGCAAAGTCCTTTGAAAAGAAGGCAACATTGCTCACCACATGCAAGAAAGGGACAAACACCACGTTAATAGAAGAAGATTCTGAGCCCTATCTAAATACCAAGGCCAACGACCCCACTGGATTACTTGTTTTTACTTTCAATGTCAGGAACAGTTTCGGAAGAGTAATAAAATTTGATACACGTCACCTGTCTAAAACATAGCTTAATTGAATGATATTTATTTATATATTTTTCATCTAATTATTTATTTATCTATTTATTTATTTTGTTGTTGTTTATTCATATATTTACATAAGGAAACCTAAAAAATAAAGTTCAGAAAAAGAACAAAATTATTCCTAACGGTTTGATATAAATATAAATCAATTATTCCTAAAAAAATTCTCGAGGTAAAATGTCGAAACGTAAAAATATAAATGATAGAAAATCTATAAATCTAAAATATCTTTTTCTTGTATAAGATATTTGAAAAAAAAAAAATTCCCAATGATTAATGTTTTCTCGCCACGTCTTCAAGTGAGATTTATTGTGTGTGTGTTATGACAGAGAAAGATTAATAATTGGTGTTAGGAATCTAGAAGGATTCCAGATCAGGTGTCAGCATTATGGAAGTGTTGAAAAGGTTTGAAAGGAAGAAGACGAAGAAAATTGGAACAATTTTTTTTTCTTCTTTTATGAAAAATTCTGAAATATTATGTGTCTGTATGTACAGCGACATACAGACACAAAGACACACATACACGTGCAAACACACATACGAAGACACGCAGTGTATGCGTCTATAACTAACTATTTATTATTATGAATACTACATCATTGAATTTCAACACTTTTCCACATAGTTCTCTCATATGCTTCACGACTTAATAAAACATAAAATCCATTACCCATGACTTCTAAAATACCTCTAATAACTAATATATAAGAGATTATTTAATGTTAAAAAGGAAGCAAAAGTATATATATATATATATATATATATATATATATATATATATATATATATATATATATATATATATATATACACACAAACACACACACACACACATATATATATATATATATATATATATATATATATATATATATATATATATATATATATATATATATATATATAAATATATATATATATATATATATATAAATATATATATATATATATATATATATATATATATATATATATATATATATATATATATATATATATATATATATATATATATATAAATAGATAGATAGATAAAAATATATATAGATAGATAGATGGATATATAACAAAATAATTAGAAACACAAACATTTATAAACACAGACATTCGAGTGTTTAAAGACATGAATCAACTGAAGGAAGGTTTTGTTTACTACAATCGAGATTTGCTTGGCAAACATCGCCTTCAGAATCACCAATTGTCCTGGGAGATGCCTCTGGGTTTGGCCTATTTGGGATATGCAAAATAAAAAGGTCTCTTTGTCTAGGAGGAATTTATTTTCTTTTTTAAGTAATTACACAAGATTTATTTTTCTTTTTACCTTTATTCGTTCACCAAATAGAATTATTTGTTATTCACTCGTTTCTATGTGAGGAAAGGTTATATCATCTGGTGGTGGTCTGATTGCAATTAAACTTTACCTGAGATTACGAATTAAAGATTGTTTGTTTTGCCGATTAAGTAAAGTTTATAGATTTTTTGAAATAGCAAGACTTTAAATTGACCAATAGCAATATCAATTACAATATGAATATACAATATCACCTTTTGTTTAAATGGGCTATGTGAATTTATAGTGGTCAGAATATCAGTAAAATTCATTTTCTGAACCAATTGATATGTCAATATATGTTTATCATGTGATGAAGATACAGGTATTTCTAATTCGTTCTTCTAGTTTATCTAATTCTAGAATTCACTTGATTTCTCTAGTGCTTTATTCTATTTTTCATACGTCATTTTATATTTGAATTCCTTATCAGTTTAATTTTTTGTTCCTGAATTTTTTTTATGTATAAGCATTTAATTATCTTTTATTATACTTACATACGTATCAATCTATCTTCTTACTAATTACATTAATACCTGTTAATCTACTTATCTATTCTACCTGTCTATCTATTCACACTAAATATGTATCTATCTTTAGATCATTAATGAACACAATAAATACCTAATTTCAAAATAATACTTTACTGACACAGAAAAAGAAACATCTTGTTTGGTGTGGAAGTCTGGTCTTCAGGGTTGACGGACAAGAGGAAACAAAGTAATTGAAGGTCCAACGAAAATTGAAAATATTTTTCCAACCTTTTAGGAGCAGTAGTGAAGAAAAATTATTTTTTGGTGATACCACTCTTCGTTGAGATCAGGGTTTCTTTTTATACTTATTATTATTATTATTATTATTATTATTATTATTATTATTATTATTATTATTATTATTATTATTATTATTATTATTATTATTATTATTATTATTATTATTATTATTATTATTGCTAGCTAAGCTACATCCTTAGTTTGAAAAGGGCTCCAACAGCGAAAATTAGCCTAGTGAGGAAAGGAAATAAGGAAATACATAAGTGATATGAAAAGTGATGAAAATTTAAAAAATATATTTTAAAAGAAGTAACAACCTCAAAACAGATATTCCCTATTGGAGCCATTTCCAACTAAGGTTGTAGCTTAGTTAATAATGATAATAATAATAATAATAATAATAATAATAATAATAATAATAATAATAATAATAATAATAATAATAATAATAATAATAATAATAATAATAATAATAGATTTTGAATAGATATTATATTCTGAACTATATTCATTGCTAAGCCTTTGCTGTCTCTTCCCCAATCTCTCATGTTTCCATTATTTTTACTCTCAAAGATCATTGTTAGAGTAAAGGATATTACATTAAAAGGATCTTGGAGCATTTCATCATCGCAGGATATTGCAAGCTACCCCAAATCTCCATCTTTTTACAATCACTCCTTTCCCTCTCAAAGGATAGTGACGAATATATTCACTTGACACGCTTTCATTTTTGTGGGGTTCGTTCAGTGTAGAGAAAATTGTGGTTCTTTCGTGTTGTCAGGGATCGTTCAGTATAGTTTGTTCCATATTTTGAAATAATTTGATAACAACGTCACAGATATTTATTATTTCTACTGATATAATTTCTATAGGACCTAAGTTTTGGAAATTTAATATTTACTACTCATTATATCACTGATTAATATCCCAATTAATATAATTTGACGTGGTATGAATGCACAAATATAGCATAACTTGAGGAGACAAAGTTGGAATAATGAAGAAAGTGTGAAAACTTTAAATTCTGTCCCTAAAAGTTCTTGTATCATTTACTGGATGAAAAATGGCGGGGAAATATATATTTCTTTTAAAGAGTTCGAAGAGAAGGTGCGATCTTGTGTCACCAGATACGTCAATAAAGGAACTATTGTCGTTGAATTTAGGAAAATATTAAGAAGGTCTCAAAT
This sequence comes from Palaemon carinicauda, assembly GCF_036898095.1. Taxonomy (NCBI): domain Eukaryota; kingdom Metazoa; phylum Arthropoda; class Malacostraca; order Decapoda; family Palaemonidae; genus Palaemon; species Palaemon carinicauda. Next base: position 45,482,637 of record NC_090758.1, read on the forward strand.
AAGATTTATTGAGATATAATGATACTTTACTTGTAAGGTTTCTCGTCAGAACCCATACATACATACATACATACATACATACATACATACATATAGTTATTCTGTATACTGAACTGTTAATATGTATATTTTCCAAAATCTATCACTATGGTAATTTAAGATGTATATTTGCTTATGTGTATTACCATAATAACCAAACGTGCATTTTCTTTAGCATACTACCATAATAATTCAGAATTATATTTCCATTGTTTAATATCTAACCAATTTCTATCGTTAATGGTTTTCCTTTTGAAGTCTTGATTATTAAGTTTTCCCTTCATAAAGAAACGAACTTTTCAAACCCTAATTTTCTACCAATTACGACCTTAATTACTCACCTGTCTAAAGATATTGCTCACTGAGATACCAGATATGAATGATATTCGCTAAGCAATTAATATTCACAATTACATATATGAACCTACATGCAATTAAGTCAACACAGCGTGATAGAGAATAACATCATAATCATCAACAACAACAACAACAACAGCCTTAACCCAGAAGGGACTACTCCAGAAAGTGATTATAACAGTATTTAACATATCCAGGTTACTTGTTGATAATCGATCGCCATATAGCTCTTCGCTCCACGAATTATAACTTTATTTATTCATTAGCTTATTATTCTTATTCATATTTTATATGTATATATATATATATATATATATATATATATATATATATATATATATATATATATATATATATATATATATATATATATATATATGTATATTCAAATAAGCCATATATATTTTTGATACATTAATGTCTGGATTCTCTTAACGACCTCGGGATCAGAGCCCCAGGCGAAATCACACAAAGACAAGAGCTTGGCTCCGGCCGGGAATCGAACCCTTGTTGATATGTTCAATA
>NC_090758.1:45486057-45511057 GCF_036898095.1 Palaemon carinicauda
TACATTGCAATATTCTCTCGCCTTTACAGGTGTGTTTATGGTCTTAGAAGTATGTTATTATTTACACACAACAAGTAAAAATTAAGCACTAAGTATTACGTAATAAGTATTACCTACCTTCAAAGACCCATATTAAAGCACTTATTGACTTGACTCCTCCCACTTTCTCTCCTCTTTCTCATTGTTATTGAAAGAATAATATTTGAGAACAATAAGGAATTAATAATATTATATTAACATATATAGAAGAACGGCTCAGAACAATTCCCAAGAAATACGAAGCATTTAAACAAATACCAGAAACATTAAGACTAATTAAAGACAGGAAACAAACGTGTTTTAATCATAAAAGCATATTTGTTGAGTAAAATGAGAAATATGTGTTTTATAAAGATGATGAAAGATTGTGAATAAACTCGCGTTCGGCTCCTTTCTCTATTATTCATTAGGTCCCAAGAAAGCTCTTATTTATGACCTGTTTTTTTCTTTTTTTGTACGAAAAATGAAATGTTGTGATTGGCTGGAGGAAGTTGTCGTTCTCAGATGTGATTGGTCGTCGTCAACCTCTGGATTTCTAAATTTAGTTTAAATCTGAAACAGTATTTTTTCTGAATAGGCATTTGTTGGCAAAGGACCTCTATATGATTTCAAAAAAGTAGTTAAATGTGTTGAATATATATATATATATATATATATATATATATATATATATATATATATATATATATATATATATATATATATATATATATATATATATATACGTGTATGTGTTTGTGTGTATATCAGTATACAAAGCAAATAATTTTTGTTTTCAATTGAAAAATCAAATTAGGTATTTTGTGTTTTTATTTTAAATTTATTTTGATTTCCACCTGTTTCCAATACCATTCTTATTCCTCCAACAATTCCTCAAACTCATAAAATTAAACTCTAATTCTATATCGTCCACTATATCTACAATTCTACATGCTCAACGTCACATAGTTATGTAGACACCTTTATATCTTTTATTATTGTTCCTTTTGTCATGGTAACTGAGAAGCTTTAGATACGAGTTGAATTGTCCCATTCATTCTGTGATGAATGACACGGAGAGGATTTCTTGGAGAAAAGAGACCCTGAATTATTCTGTTGGAGACATTGAATTTTCTCGCTTCAGAAATTCGGTTGCATTAGTCTTGTGTTTGGGTACAATGTCTTTGGAGGTAGTTCATAGTAATATATCTTTATATAACACCAAAAATTATGATTTTGAAAGTGTTCACACAGACTGAAAAATGATGAAGCATTGTGCAAAATATAATGCCTAAGAATCATGAAAAATAAAGAGGAAAAATAATTGAAAACCAACTCTCCTCTTGATAATGGAAAATATGGTAACTGAAGTTCAATGATGGGAGGAAGAACACAATAATGTGACTATATACACAAACCCACTTGAAAACACACGCACTTACATATATACAAAAACCACAAATGCAACCATTTCTAGTCTATCTCATAAGAAAGGCCTCAGATATGTCCTTATTCATGTTTGGGCTTTGGTCATTTTCCATCATCACGCTGACCACTGCAGATTGGTGATGGCGGCAGATTCTTATGTAATCGGTCATAGAACCCTCTTAAACATTCATTATATATATATATATATATATATATATATATATATATATATATATATATATATATATATATATATATATGTGTGTGTGTATATATATATATATATATATATATATATATATATATATATATATATATATATATATATATATATATATATATATATATATATATATATATATATATTTGTATGTGTGTGAGTGTCTTTTTATGTCAATATAGTTGTGAATCTCTTGAAACTACTGGTACATAAAACTGAACAACACGAGACAGTAATCATATTTTAAAACATTTGCAAAAGATAAACACCAGAGTGTTCAAAGAGATGTTTTCCTCAAAAAGTTCCCAAGATGAGATTTGCTCATCCAAAATATCCTGGAGAAACCTCATCTTTTGTCACTTGAGATGGATCAACGTTCGTCAATAAATGGAGCTGGCAGAGGTTATTCCTCTTGTGAAAGAGACCTTTAGGAAAGCAATACTATTTTCTATATTGAACATTTTTATTTTACATTTTTATTAGTACTGAAGAGTGTTTTCAAAATAATCTCTCTCTCTCTCTCTCTCTCTCTCTCTCTCTCTCTCTCTCTCTCTCTCTCTCTCTCTCTCTCTCTCTCTCTCTCCTTTATTGTTTATATCATTTGTTGTTATTGTCCCTCCTCTACATTTATTTCCTTTCCATTCTCTCCAGACAAAAGGTCGGGACACACAGACACATGAGAGGTTCCTGAATACAGCTTGCATAGGAATATCCCATTATGCAGATTCAGCCATGACTCAAAGAGAAGAGCGCCGATTTCAATAATACCAAAACATTATTCTAGAATAGAATATTCTAGTTGGATTCGTATGACTGCCATCTAGATGTATTTTGTAGTTGTATTTTATCGTTGCTGTTTCCATTTGCATTCAAGATTTTAAAAGAGGGTTATTATTGAATATGGATATCATATTTACAAAAAAAAAAAAAAAAAAATTAAATACAATTTAGTCATTCCTACAATAGGATTATATTCTTTGCATTGTAATTATTATTTTGATTACTATTTAGTCCAAAGAGAGGTGGTATATTTGTATATTCATATTTGTTATACGACTTACTCTTCAATGGAGAATCATAACGTATTTTAAATACACTCTACAATAATGTCCTTATGTCAAAGACCTACACAATCAATTCTTATCATTAAGTAAATTTTATTTATCTAGAATTATTCTATCAAACGATATTATTTTGAAGAAATATCTAATCAACTATAATAATCTTTATTCTCAAGGCAATATAGGTATGCAGGAAAATATTTTCTGAGAAACATCACCTAAAACTTATCTCTAAAAAGAGAAACATTACCTGTACTTATCCATATACAATTACCTGTTCATCTAATGCAGTCAGTTACTATTCAAAGCACTCTTGTAATCCATTGGTAACGCAAGAAAGATATTTATAAACACGTGAAACCCTGTAATTAACCAGCTAACGGCCTTTGCTAACTAGGAGAAAGCTTTTGATTCCGTCAAAATTTCAGCAGTAATGAGAGCCATCAGTCAATCTATTAGCAACGAACAAAAGATGTTTATAGAAACATAAAAGCAAAAAAGAATGTACGACGAATAAGTATAGAACAATAATACATTATTCAATTTCAATTAAAGACCACTATGATAAATTGGCTCTGACTACAGTGGAGTTTAATGATAAAACAATGTGCTTTGTCTTACCAGTATTGTTGAAGTAGTTTTCCATAATGTTTGCATTACTTTTCATGAAACGAGGTTTGTATTTGCAATATTTCAGATTCAATGATGCGAGTTCACTGTGGAAACAGTTGGATATTCAATCATCGTTTTTCAAAATCCAGGAAATATTGCCTTTGCTTTGTAAACATCAACAGAATAAATGGCATGAGCAAACAAAGGTACATTGGAGCAGACTGGTTATTGTTCAGATTAAAAGTACGTGTAGATACAAGCATACACATTAAATACACACAAAAATTCAGATATATGCGACTGTGTAAACCTGCATATACACATATACTCACATATAAATATATATATATATATATATATATATATATATATATATATATATATATATATATATATATATATATATATATATATATATATATATATATATATATATATATATATATATATATATATATATATATATATATATATATATATATATATATATATTTTGTTTTTTGTGCGGATGGGTAGGGATGTGTGTATGTGCCTTTGTATATGTGTGAAACTGACAAAAATATCAAATACTGTGATCATAAAACGATAATATAATGCAGGAAATACCTTCTAATGGAAACCCACTAAAACCAATCAATATACGTTGTAAAAATATTTTTCACATTGAAAAAGGAACACGAGACAATAAACACCATTGGGAGAAAATACAGCCAATAGTGATATGACTCCATCCCCTTTCATAATGTAAACAAAAGAGTGTTCAAAGACCTTTTTATGTCAGGATGTTTGTAGGCAAGATTAGGACGAGGCTTCTTCAGCAAGTATGACCTGGAGAAACATCACCTTCTGCTACGGTAGAAGGAAGGAACGATTTTAGGTCAACAGACTCAGCCAAAAGACAGTCCTCAGGTGCACAGACTCGGTCAAAAAACAGATAGCGACTCAAACTTTTTTAAAGAGGTTTGTTGGCTTGGACGTTTGAAGGGACGATATGATATTTGATCCTTTTTTATTCCTTTATTTATATAATTTTTCACATATTCGTGTGATAATATATATATATATATATATATATATATATATATATATATATATATATATATATATATATATATATATATATATATATATATATATATATATATATATATATATCTATAATTCCACTTGGGTTACCAAAGATAACATCTCCGTGAAAGATTTCTTACGATTAATGTATTTAACTTGCATGACACTTATGTTGCCTGAGGCTTTAGTGCGGCGTTTTGATAAAAAGTTAATGCCAGCAAGTACAGAATTGGACGTATATAAACAGATAAAGAAACACATGTCTAAGTGTACTGATCTTGATCCCTTGTTTACACAAGTTTTTGCCTAACATGAAAGAAAGCCAAACCAAGTAAACGTAGTTAATAATAGTCAAGTCGCAGGAATGACATGTTATAATTGCAAACATCAAGGTCACTTGATTGCAGACTGCAGAACGAGATTCTGTTCGTTACCTAATATTTCAACTCATTCATATAGTTAGTGCTACTCGCGTAAGACACAACAGAATCCTAGAAATACACAGTCAAATCCACAGTCAATTACACAGTCAATTCCACATGGAAATAAAAAGAAAAATCCTCAGCTCAATAAGAAGAAACAGCCAAACGTCAATGTAGTTCAGAATCAAAAACAAACAAACAGTTTTTCAAATAACTCTGATCCTGGGCCATCTAGCCAGAACTCGTAAGGTCAGACTAATTTTCAGAATGTGTATAGCAAAGCAAATACCACATAATTAACTCCAGTGGGGAAGAGAGTAATGTTGGGTCCTTTAAATCAACATCAGTAGTGTTAAATAATCCATTTAATGTTTTATCAGATAATTGCGAGGTAATAGATTTCTCTACGAAACACACGACCAAATCAAATAAATTAGTCCATGCTCCTGTAGATTTGCAACAAATTCACACAGTAATAAGTCAAAATGAGTTACGACCAACATTATACGCTGTAAATTTAGAACACCGATCCTTAACATTACTTTTTGACTATGGTATTCCACATAATATCATGGATTTGAGGACACATCATTTGTTGTTTTTGAACTTCCCTATAGAGAAGTCTGTAGTAAGGCTCTCGGGTGTAGGGAATAATGAATATAATGTAATAGGCATAACTCATGTTCAGTACAAGGTCGGTAAGCGCACGTATGCCGATACATTTGTTGTCATACAAAACATTGATATGTATCCAGCTGTAATTATAGGATACCCGTCTATGGGTAATCAAAACACTATATTAGCCCCTGCCAAGCACGGCGTGTATATCAAAGGAAAATTCTATAAGTCTTCTAATACCTTAAAATCAGTTTTGAATAAAAAGGACACGAAAAAAAAAAAAAACAGTGACCTACGTTGAAGAACCAATAACTTGTGTCACTAATAAAGAAATAATATACGCGACCCAACAGAATTCTCGTCCACCCGTAATATCATCTTGCACGCAATCTATCGAGCCGAGCGTAACTTTGAATTTAACACTAGAATGCCCGATGGAGTCATTTTGACTCCTTGCTACTATTCAAATAACTCCCGGCTCGGTTCCTCTATATATTTTTACGAATCCTTTTGTGACTTTTATTGATTTTGAGTGTATTACATCCTACAATCCTAGAAAAGTTCACCGGATTACTTTAGATATAATTTTTTCAGATGATGTAATGGATGCCCAAGGGAGTCATTTTGACTCCTTACTGTGAAACTCTTCTTAAATCACATGAATCCCCTTTTCTAATAATTTTACATCATATGTGTAAGATAAGTTAATTTTTGCTTTACTACAAGCTAATAAATGTTTTGCTTTCACTATTTTCTAATTTCCTTGTGATTCAAGTAAATTTTCTACTGGCAATTTTCAAAAAACATAAAATTTTGAATTTTACTGATATTCATCGAATGACTACATACTTTCTCTCCTCATTTTCATTATCCTTGTATAAATGCAACATTCATACATCTGGCGGAAGTTGCAGAGCCTAATGCTTGTTCAACTGTTCATTTCATTACAAATAAAGAAACAGATGAGTGTATTTTGGAAGATATTGTCGCTTCGGATGGTATATAGTGGAAGCAAATTCTGACTGATAAATGCTCAGGTGGCAGACGGTCAGAACAAAATATTTTACGAGAAATGCCAGGACCTACAGGCCATGCAAAAAGATGTATCACTGTTGGTAGCCCAGCAAGTGGATGGCGACTAATGATTGACAAATTCATAATAAAGCACATCAAAAGTTGTACAATTGCTGAAGCTCACAGACAGACTATAAGCCAAAATTTCTCTCTAAATGAGAAAGAACGAAGCATTTATTGGTGTTATGAATGCCCGAGGTGTAGTAGGTAGGAATGACAGACCCATGCATAGCCTTTTGAGAGATAAATGGGGTGGGTATTCCACTATGCAAGCAAGCTATGTCAAGAAACATATTATGTGAAATTCTACGGTTTTTGCGATTTGACTATAAATCTACACATCCAAAGAGACTCAAAACTGACAAATTTGTATTATTTTCTACAGAATGGAATAGATTTATAGATAACAGCATTGCTTGGTACAAACCGGGGACTAATATAACTATTGACGAGCAGCTCTTTCCTAGTAAGGCAAGATGCCCTTTTACACAATTTATGGCATCAAAGCCTGATAAGTACGGTCAGAAGTACTGGTTAGCTGTAAATAAGGAGAGTAAATATCTGGTGAATGGATTTCCTTATGTATGTAAAGAGGAGCATCGTGCTACAGAAGAGAGTTATTGATTATGTGGTCATGGGACTAATGGATCCTTATTTAAACAAAGGGAGAAATGTCACAACAGATAATTATTTTACAGCGGTCAACTTAGCCAAGCAACTACAGATAAAGGTAACCATTACCATAGGGACCATGAATAAAATAAGAAGAGAAGTGCCTGCGACAGTGAGAACCATGAAAGATAATTTGTATTCTACCAAGCTTTACAAGTCTGGTGACATGACTTACAGTTTATCAGGGAAAACTCAAAAAAATGTTGCAGTTTTTAGCACTTTCCATCAAGATTTTTCTTTAGAAAATAATGCTAAGAAAACACCGGAAACAATCAAATTTTACAACGAAACAAAATATAGAGGGAACATTTTGGACCAAATGGCTCAAAAGTATTCAGTGAGGACGTACACAAGGCGATGGCCTATTCATTCCTTCCAAATAACCTTAGACCTGGCAGCTATAAATGCATGGGTTATCTACAAGGAAGAGACAAAAGAAAAAAGTACCTGGAAAGAATTCCTAGAAGAACTATCCGAAGAATTAGCAAATATAAATATTTAGTCAAGGAAGAAATTGGATCAGAGGGAAATCAGTGAAATGGAGAAAACAAAGATCAAAGCAGAGACCTAAAGAAATACAGCCAAGTGAAGGCTCATTGCAAGAAAAACCGTACAGTAGTAAGTAGCACGAGATGTGAAAAATCTTTGTGGGACCTGCACCTCAAAATTTGAACATATGTGTAAAAAATGTGATCTGGAATATATCCAAAAGGATATTCATGTGTTCGCCTATTGTATGATTACTAGGATATCTACCACTTTATTTTCCAGATTTTTTTCAGTTTCTTCATTCCTGTATACATTGGAATACAAAGGGTATTCCAAAAAATATAGTAAAAACAAAAGACCTATTAGCTCAATCAAACGTTTATCCTTTTTTTCCTAAGACCAATATTATGAGACCTACAACTGAATAAAATTACTCTTTATTTATGTAACAATGAATATAAGAATTAAGATATAAACTTTTATTTACATAATTAAGGTTGAAAATATATAGGAGTCAAAATGACTCTTCGTGGGCATCCATGTGGGTAACTAAATTTGATTATAAGTATTTCTAACAAAAGAAAATTGAACACAATAATGTTACATTTTTTGTATGTAAAACTGGTTATAACAATAAAAAAAATGATAGAAAACTAATTATTTCCTGAAAACACTAAAAAATCCTATGGCAGTCAAAATGACTACCTTTGGGCATCCAGGCACATTGCTAAAGCCGGGCATCCTAGTGTTAATAGTGCAAATAAAGGAAACGTTACCGGGATCTGAAATATTAATCCTTTCCAACACTTTGAAAACTAACGGATTGTCCGTCACACAAGCTATTTATACAGTAGGCTCACATCAACAATGTAATATTGAAGTCTGTAATCATTTAAATACCACTTTAGTAATTCACAAAAATCAACATATCTTGGATATAGAAGTTTATAAACATCGTATTCTTACCATCGCTGAAATCAATCACGCTCAATCAGTTGCGGATGAATCCCTTTTGCAATCTATTAAAAATAAAATCAGTAAAAACATTCAAGAAGAAGAAATTCTGCAGAAATTTTTTGGACTTTTAACTAAATATCATTAAGTTTTTTCCCCTACGGATATATCCTTAGGTAAAACGGATGTCATAAAACATCAAATAAGGTTAAAGGACAAGCAGAAAATTATTTATGTACCATCGTAGAGACTCCCTATGAGATTCCAGAATGAGATAAATGATGAAGTAGGTAAAATGCTAGAAAAAGGAGTCATTAGGAAATCAAACAGCCCTTATAATTTTCCATTAATAGTTGTACTGAAAAAAAAAATCGAACATGGCGTATCTACGTAGATTTTTGTCGCCTAAATGATGAAATAATCCCTGATCGATTCCCAGTGCCATGTACTGACGATATTTTAATTTTGTTAGGTCAGAATAAATATTTTACCAGTTTGGACTTACTTAAAGGCTTTCACCAGATGTCATTAGAAGAAAATAGTATCCCATACACAGCTCCCATAACATTTACAAGAATGATTAACATAATATTTGGAGACCTGCTAGGGGATATATTGCATGCCTATATGGATGACCTTGTAATCTTTTCCATTACCTTAGAAGAACATCTATGTGAACTAGAACTAGTACTACAGAGACTAAGACAACATAACTTAAGGGTAAAGATTAGTAAATGTGAATTTTTCAAAACAGAATTGGTCTATTTGGGTTTTACGGTGTTTAGCCAAGGTCTTAAAGTAGTCCACGGTAAGGTGTCAGCTATCCGTAACTTTCCGATACCTACTAAAGTCAAGGGAATACAGCAATTTCTGGGGTGTAGTGGATATTACAGGCGTTTTGTAAGCAATTATTCAATAATAGCCGCTCCCCTAACTGATCTTACGAAGAAGGGCGTAGATTTCATAGGGTCTGAGCAGCATCAACAGCCGTTTAATGCCTTAAAAGATGAACTGTGTAGTTCTGCTATCTTAAAAATTTCTGATTTCGGTAAGGAATTTTTCATTGCAACAGACGCCTCAGACTTGGGAGTAGGAGGGGTATTGCTTCAGCAATATGAACAAAAATTTCTCCCAATACCTTTTTATTCTCGAAAACTGAGAACTTCCAAAAGTAAGTATGCAGTAATAGAGAAGGAAGGACTAGCTATTGTTAATTTCCTAGTGCATCTTAAGGTCATAATATACGGTTATCCCGTCAAGGTTCTTACTGATCATAAACCCCTCACCGACTTCTTTAAAGGCATTAGTCGCAGCCCCAAACAAACTCGGTGGCGTTTGATCATCCAAGATTCTGGCGCGAGAATCGGGTATTTACCAGGGAAAGCAAATATCATTGCTGATGCATTATCACACAACCCAGTGTCATCTTGTACAGAGCCATTAGCTGAATTAATAGATATATCAACGTCCATGCCTATTGTTGAAACTATCTGAACAAGAAGATCTGAGCTGGAGCGCTGAATTATTACAGACTGAGCAAAGAAAAGATCAGAAATTAGAATAAAATTATAAATGCTTTGGAAGGATATTGTACGGAAAGGGAATATATAAAGTATATGCAGCAGAATTATATAATCAAAGACAATATTCTGTGTAGATCCGTGACAAGGAAAAACTGCAATACACCACATATGAGTAACGACCAGGTAGTGGTACCAATCTCACTTACATCCACTGTCCTAAATTGGTTGCATGCGAATCCATTGCATGGACACCTGGGGCTCTCCGTCATGTCACAGAAAGCCAAATCATTGTTTTATTGTCATACGATGCTTACAGATATAGAAAAACACATAGCTAATTGTCGCACTTGTCAAGAAAACAAAAGGCACACCAAAACACATGTCAGCCTAGGGGCTTATCCCGTGCCCAATCAACCCTTTGAAAGAATACAATTAGATTTATTAACAGGATTTTACGAGTCAGACAGAGGAAATAAGCACCTCTTAGTAATTATAGATGCTTTGACTCGATATACAGAACTGATAGGGCTTAAAACTAAAACTGCGATTAAATGCGCTAGGAAGTTTTATGAGTGTTACATTTGTAAACATGGAATTCCACACATGATAATCTCAGACTCGGGAGGAGAATCTAATAATCATTTACTTACCTCATTGTGTGAATTCCTTACCATTAAGAAAATCAATACCATGATCTATCACCCAGAGTCGAATGGGCTAGTGGAAAGACCGAATAGGAAGGTTTTTTTTTTTTTTTATCTTTTATCTACGAAATTTATATTAAAAAATTTTTCTTCTTAATACAGGAGTAATTAAATATATTTTTCTCATTACAGGTTTCCAAGATGAATTTTTTATTGTTAAGAGTGATATTGTTCGCTCAGACATTTTTCTCGTGTGGGATGAGGTCTAAAACTAAAATTATAGATTTTAAATATTGCACTATAGTTTAAAGACAAGAAGACGTTTTTATTACATCAAGTAACGTAGTTGTTGAAGTGCGTATGCAAGCAATTTTTCTCCCAGAAAATGGCGTTACTAGCATAAAGAGCGCCATTTCAAGGTTTGCTGTTTCATTAAATGGAATGCATAGAAGACATTTTCCTTTTAATACAGAGAGTTCGCTTGCATCGACACTAAAAGTTTCAGAGATGCTATGTGACGACTTGCAAAATAAGACTTACGAGGCAGAATCTTTGGCTCGAGACCTTTTGATATGGACTGTAGGACACGATAATCTTGAGAAACGTAACCCGTTTATTTTTGCTGCACTAAACATCTTTGGTTCTATTGCAAGTTTAGGTTTAGGAATTTCCAATCGCCTTAAAATTAGTAATCAAAAAAAGAAAATTGAGTTTTTGACTCATGAAGATGAATTGATTATGTCAGAACTAAGGAATCAGTTAGCTTCAATCAATCAAATTATGGGTTTGGTAAATGAACATTGTAGTAATATCAATCAGATTATGGAAGTACAGGATTTGTTGGTAACGTTAACGTATGATTCAAAACTAGATTACATACATAATAGAATTGCACATTTCATTGAGAAATCAAAAGATTTTGTGGAAGCTATCACGTTAGCGACTAAAGGTCTAATGTCACCCCATTTGTTGCCAATAAGACACTTAACGTTAATTGTTGAGAACGGACGGGAAAAATAAGGTTATATTCCTTTGTTAGACGCATGTAGGTTAGAATTTTATTACAGCCTAATTACAGTAAGCGTTGAAAATCACAGGTCTATGATTACAATTCCCTTTGATTGTTCCGATGCCTGGTAATCTTACAGGATATCACCATTTCCGACTTTCATGACGAATTACTCAAATCCAGTAATATCCAGTTTGACAGGACACGTATTGATTTCCCCAGACAAGGAAACATACGGTCATTAAAGACTTAAATCAATTAACTCACTGTTTAGACGCAATGGATAAAAAAATATGTACAGCTGACTCATTTGAATTCCATAAAAACTTAATGGATTCATGCGAGTTAGGTATAGTGCTAGACGGTGCTCTCTCCCATACAAATGAAAATTGTCTGGATAGGCTTTATCCCTTTGACAATAATAAGTTCAATTGCAGACTGAACAACGGCTCGTGGATACGATACGACAAGGCCAGCTTCAATGTATCATGCCCGGACGGATGCATGTCCTATTCCCAAATCTTCGTTGCATCAGATGGTTGTATCGGAACGTCCCCGAATTATACGGCACATGGAATCAAGACTATCATCAAAGAACGAGCCTACTTCGTGAACTTCAAGTGGTCAACAACAATTCCATCTTTACCTCTCACATAAAATGCACATTTAGCCAAGCGGTTGATGAAATTGACCGAGATGGACCACTCGACACCGACTTATGAAGAACGTCGATTTTACATACTACTAGCAGGAATTAGTGTTACGGTGATGATATTCATCGCCGTTAACATCCTTGTTTGGCGTAGGTTAAAGAGTAACAATATTGAGATCAAACAGAACGTTTTGCCATGTCCAGATAAAACACCTTATTTAATTCAATTTAAAGCCGTTTGAAACTGGCCCCTTCATTCGTTCAAGGGAGTAATATTCTCTTGGAAAAGTGTTGTGCACGAAAAGCAGTTAGTACGCTAGTAATATGTAATAGAAGAGACTATAGAACATTTGCATTTAAAAAAAAAAAAAACATTTAAAAAATAAATATTTTTTTTGGCACCTAATAAAATATATAAGCCTGAATGTTAAAAAACAGAATCTATGGGCATCCGATAAAATATATAAGCCCTATATATATATATATATATATATATATATATATATATATATATATATATATATATATATATATATATATATATATATATATATATATATATATGTGTGTGTGTGTGTGTGTGTGTGTACGAAACCGTGGTATGTACCAGGAATTCGCGTTTGTGCACTAAAATTGTAACTTTACCAAGGTAAAAAATATTTCTATTAGTTACCATATTATAATAATTTATGTTTTTGACAAAGGTAACAACTATTCTTTAACAAATTTACCGAATCATATGATATCAGTATTTTTTGGGGGGTACCATATAATCGTTTGCTAGCAATGTACCATATATGTGATCTGTATTTACCTTGCATTTTTGCTTTGTTTTGGCAATATTTGTTAAGTATGCATTATTATTTTTTTCAATTTGCCTGTTTGAACATTCATCCTCATTTCCTTATGGCTAAAGTTAAAAAAATTAAATAAATAATATATATATATATCCAGTCACACTCCTAGTAAACATATTTTGATGTATTAAAAAATTTAGGTAGCTGACCGAGCTAATATATCATATATTACTTGTTTAAAACACATGACCTACTGGTCATTGTGGAAGTAAGAGAAGTGTGAGAACTGCCATATTCATATTCTAAGCAGGATGCGATTTCCAAACCTCAGCAATGTAACATTTTTCATGAAGAGTAAAGACAACCAAGTCCCGTGAGAAAGAAGTTTTCTGTGAGAACAGAACAAGTATCTTCCGGTATAAATGTTGTGTTTACTTTAAATGCATAAATGATGAGATAACTCAGGAGACTTTAGTATGAAATTGGATATTTGTATCAGTTCACTTCACGATGTCATACGGAATGTTCATCCGACCAAAACCAGCTATACTCCTATGATGGAGATGTTAACACTGTTCTTAATGAATAAACTATTTTAAAGTTAATTTACTTAGACTTTAATTGAAGATGTAACATACCAACTCTAATATATAACACATTTTAGATGACATTTGAAGAGAACCCAAATGTGTGTTAATAACAGTAGCACACTAATATATATATATATATATATATATATATATATATATATATATATATATATATATATATATATATATATATATATATATATATATATATATATATATATATATATATATATATATACATACAGTATATAACATTACTTAATCTCCTGAAAATATATAGAAAATACATTTCAGAACACCCTGGAATACTCCGAATGTATTTCCCGTGGGAAACCCTACAGGTTTGAGCTTTGTCTAATCTTCACTTCTATCAGTTGGGATAAAGGAAAAAATTCATGGGACCTTTGAACCCTTTCATATCCTGCAATTGTCCTATTTAAGGTTTGGGGTTTTGCAGGACTCATTTTTCTCCCTAGGAATTTTCAGACGTGTTTTATGGTGTGATAGGAAACATATATATATATATATATATATATATATATATATATATATATATATATATATATATATATATATATATATATATAAATGTATATATATATATATATATATATATATATATATATATATATATATATATATATATACATATATATATATATATATATATATATATATATATATATATATATATATATATATATATATATATATATATATATATATATATATATATATATTTATATATACCTATTCAATTTCTAAATATAGCTCACCACATCTTTGAGTTCTATTGACTCTTTCCCCAATGGCCTTGAATTTGCTAAATCAATCAAATTCGTGGTAAAGTAAATTTTATCTAATAAACCACAACATATTTTCATTTATTCGATCATTTAATTTTTAGAAATATTTTAAATTTTAAAGTTTTCTTGTTTATAGGTAACGAGACACTTTGATAGGAAAATGGACTTTTTATTCGTTAAAAAAAGCACACACATACACACATACACACACTGATAAACATATCCCCCAAAACAACCATAGGTTAGATATAAAGTTTCACAACAACAAAACCTTCTATTGTAAATGGCAATAGTTATAATGTTCACTTTCTTCTTCTTAGTTAGACATTATTAGGGTTTCCATTTCTTCTTTTTATATAATTTTTGTATTATTTCATTAGGCGTATTTATTAACATCTCAAAATGGGTATCTGTTTTTTTTTTATTAATTTATTGAGGATTCTTGTTTTTGGATTTTCTTTTAAGAATCATCATCACTCATAATCAAATTTCCTATCCAATTTAATTGATATGTTTTTTAAATCTTTGAATTTAATGAAGAGTATTTTTCTCTTAATTTTGGGCACCAGTTACTTTATTTAGGGATATCAGATATTCTATCAAATGTGGCAAAAAGTAATTTTGTAAAAGTTCCTGATTATGAAAAGTGGACAACTTTCTATTAACTTTAGAAATAGTTAATGTACCCGATATTGGTCTCCGAGATTTTCCACATGTTAAATATCACATTTTCTTTCTTAATGTTATTATTAGCAATTTTCACTACCAATATTTGATTGATAGAGATGAAATGTAAATCATTAAAACAATTATACGTTATGTTTCTGCATCTCTAATGATGTACTAAGTTCACTATAGTAATGGATGTGCTTGATCAAAATAGTTTAATAACAGAACCATTATTCTGAAAATACACCAAAAATAAAAACTAGTTATTAAAAAAAAACATGACTGTGATCGAAGAATTTGATTAGATGAGTTGGCTAGTTTTCTGAAAACTATTATTTTTCTGAGTATCAGGAAGTGAATGTTCCATCATTCAAGAAAATTATTTTTATTAATTGGTCTTTGTTAAGTATAACTTTGAAGACGAGATGGTAATCTTGGAGGGCAATATTGAGATAATGGATTAGATCAGAATTAATCATAAGACCGATTTTCCCTATATTCTAGAGTATATTTTACATTGTTTTCAAAGGAATGGGAACATTTTTCAGTTTATTATATTGACATAGACATTAACTACTCCCTAATATGCATTGTAGAAGCACTGCTCGACAAATAATTTGGAATTAGCTGACCATCCTTCGGAGCATAACTTGTAACTCGTTGGCCTACACTTGGTGAATAATTTTGGACGAGTTGATTCTCTTTATATGAATATGTAGAGACGAGTTGACCATCATTCGGAGATGTATAGGAAGCTACAGGCTGCTTGAGTGTTGTAACTGATAATATATTTCCTTTTGGTTCGTGTAGCATTTGCGTATTCGTAATGGTGCCTTGCGTATCTGGAGAGATCCTATTGGATGTTACGCCACTCATATCGTCTATGGTTTGTACGCTGCATATGTAGTCTGGCGGCCAGTCGTGCTGGGACTCTTCTTCAAAGGCTGTGGCCAGGTTGCTACGCATTGTGATAGAAGGCCTCAGGGTTCCATAATGCCCTGGGTCATATATTGTCTTACAGTTGTCCCAAGACAAGTGCAACTGGACGTCATTCACGTCCTCGCTATTCGCGTCCTGCGAGACTTTGGCGAGGCTCTGGCGGTTGACCTTATGTCGATAATAAACGGTAGTAAGAGCCAGGATATTTAGGATTAGCAAAGAGCAGGCAATAGCCACTGTTAAGCTCAGTGCAGTGGTGTAAGGGAAATCCTGCCCCATATTCAAAACAGGTGATTCACTAACCTGAACTTTGTTAGCTTTAGCTACATTTGTTAAGTTATGAAGTATATCTGTTGTGCCAATGATGGTTGGAAAGACTGGGCTAGATTGAAAGCCATCTGATAAGTTATACTGACCTGTTGATTCAAGGTATAAACCCGACTGGAGATCAGTTGATAATCTGTTAAAGTTTTTATCTGGGCCGTACCGAGAACCCACTCGTTCCAGACCAGGTAGTAGCCATGACCACAAGGCTACTTTTCCAGCACGGCAGTGTTTACGTACAATGTTCTGTGTTCCTGGAATGAATAGATATATTTAAACAATTAATAGTAATTATGTGATAAAGAGGATACGATATCTATAGAAGATATATTATTAAATCTAAGATATATTGTTTTGACTCCTTGATGTTATGAATAAATATTTGCTTATCAATTTATCACCGAATACGAGTTGTATGTTACACCTTCATAAGCTATTACAAATACAAGTCAAACACTCAAATTTACCTAAGGAAAGTTTCTGGAAAGGCTTCATATAAAATCTATATTGACGATTAGAATTATATCATATAATTTTAGATGTACTATCAATTAGTTTATTAAAATCATCACCAGTTAAATATTAGTATTTTATTAACGTTCTATAGTTTTATTAAGTACATTAAAGAAATTATGTTTTACTAATTTATTTACATGATATTCATAGGAGCTGCGTTATTGAAGAATTATATATATATATATATATATATATATATATATATATATATATATATATATATATATATATATATATATATATATATATATACTGCATATATATATATATATATATATAAAAGAGAGAGAGAGAGAGAGAGAGAGAGAGAGAGAGAGAGAGAGAGAGAGAGAGAGGGGAGAGAGAGAGAGAGAGAGAGAGAGAGAGAGAGAGAGAGAGAGACGAATGTTAAAAATTAGACCATAGGATTTCATAAATAGAGAAGAAAGTGATTATTCAGTAATATATAAGTTATCATGAAGAAATAAAATTATTCTAATAATATGAATAAATATACTTTCCTGACCTAAGGTTATATATCTAAAAAATATTGAAAATCATTGTATCTCTGAGTGATTACAGCCCAACAAAAAAAGGAACCTCACCTATTTGGAAGTATCTCTGATAGACTGGATCATATTTGGGCCATATCTGCTCTTCAGAAGTTATGTCGTTTGCACTCTTGGACATCTTAGCTGTGGAGACTGTGTCTTTTGGATGTCTGTGATATGAACATAGAGTTTTGAATTAATACCATAAGTATAATTGATTGATTTATGGTACCAATGATATAAACTGTACAGTATTATATATATATATATATATATATATATATATATATATATATACATATATATAAATAGTGTATATATATATATATATATATATATATATATATATATATATATATATATATATATATATATATATATATATATATTCTGTATATATTCTGTATATATACATATATATATATATATATATATATATATATATATATATATATATATATATATATATATATACACACACACACACATATATATATATATATATATATATATATATATATATATATATATATATATATATATCCATCCATCCATATACCAAGGCACTTCCCCCAATTTTGGGGGGTAGCCAACACCAACAATGAAACAAAACAAAAAGGGGACCTCTACTCTCAATGTTTCTTCAGCCTAATCAGGGATTCAACCGAGTTCAGCTGGTACTGCTAGGGTGCCACAACCCAACCTCCCACATTTCCACCACAGATGAAGCTTCATAATGCTTACTCCCCTACTGCTGCTACCACCGCGGTCATCTAAGGCACCGGAGGAAGCAGCAGGGCCTACTGGAACTGTGTCACAATCGCTCGCCATTCATTCCTATTTTTAGCACGCTCTCTTGCCTCTCTCACTTCTATCCTCCTATCACCCAGAGGTTTCTTCACACCATCCATCCACCCAAACCTTGGCCTTTCTCTTGTACTTCTCCCATCAACTCTTGCATTCATCACCTTCTTTAGCAGACAACCATTTTCCATTCTCTCAACATGGCCAAACCACCTCAACACATTCATATCCACTCTAGCCGCTAACTCATTTCTTACACCCGTTCTCTCCCTCACCACTTCGTTCATAACCCTATCTACTCGAGATACACCAGCCATACTCCTTAGACACTTCATCTCCAACACATTCAATTTCTGTCTCTCCGTCACTTTCATTCCCCACAGCTCCGATCCATACATCACAGTTGGTACAATCACTTTCTCATATAGAACTCTCTTTACATTCATGCCCAACCCTCTATTTTTTACTATTCCCTTAACTGCCCCCAACACTTTGCAACCTTCATTCACTCTCTGACGTACATCTGCATACACTCTACCATTTGCTGCAACAACAGACCCCAAGTACTTAAACTGATCCACCTCCTCAAGTAACTCTCCATTCAACATGACATTCAATCTTGCACCACCTTCCCTTCTCGTACATCTCATAACCTTACTCTTACCCACATTAACTCTCAACTTCCTTCTCTCACACACCTTTCCAAATTCTGTCACTAGTCGGTCAAGCTTCTCTTCTGTGTGTGCTACCAGTACAGTATCATCCGCAAAAAACAACTGATTTACCTCCCATTCACGGTCATTCTCGCCTACCAGTTTTAATCCTCGTCCAAGCACTCGAGCATTCACCTCTCTCACCACTCCATCAACATACAAGGTAAACAACCTCGGCGACATCACACATCCCTGTCTCAGCCCCACTCTCACCGGAAACCAATCACTCACTTCATTTCCTATTCTAACACATGCTTTACTACCTTTGTAGAAACTTTTCACTGCTTGCAACAACCTTCCACCAACTCCAAATAACCTCATCACATTCCACATTGCTTCCCTATCAACTCTATCATACGCTTTCTCCAGATCCATAAACGCAACATACACCTCCTTACCTTTTGCTAAATATTTCTCGCATATATGCCTAACTGTAAAAATCTGATTCATACAACCCCTACCTCTTCTAAAACCACCCTGTACTTCCAAGATTGCATTCTCTGTTTTATCCTTAATCCTATTAATCAATACTCTACCATACAATTTTCCAACTACACTCAACAAACAAATACCTCTTGAATTACAACACTCATGCAAATCTCCCTTACCCTTATATAGTGGTACAATACATGCACAAACCCAATCTACTGGTACCATTGACAACACAAAACACATATTAAACAATCTCACCAAACATTCAAGTACAGTCACACCCCCTTCCTTCAACATCTCAGCTTTCACACCATCCATACCAGATGCTTTTCCTACTCTCGTTTCATCTAGTGCTCTCCTCACTTCATCTATTGTAATCTCTCTCTCATTCTCATCTCCCATCACTGGCACCTCAACACCTGGAACAGCAATTATATTTGCCTCCCTATTATCCTAAACATTCAGCAAACTTTCAAAATATTCCGCCCACCTTTTCCTTGCCTCTTCTCCTTTTAACAACCTTCCATTTCCATCTTTCACTGTCTCTTCAATTCTTGCTAAGCCTTCCTTACTCTCTTCACTTCTTTCCAAAACTTCTTCTTATTCTCTTCATATGACTGACCCAATCCCTGACCCCACCTCAGGTCAGCTGCCCTCTTTGCCTCACGTACCTTGCGCTTTACTTCCACATTTTTCACTCTATATTTTTCATACTTCTCTATACTATTACTCTGCAGCCATTCTGCAAAAGCCCTCTTTTTCTCTTCCACTTTTACCTTCACTCCTTCATTCCACCATTCACTGCCCTTCCTCATGCTGCCTCCAACAACCTTCTTGCTACATACATCACTTGTAATCCCAACAAAATTTTCTTTTACTAACTTCCACTCCTCCTCTAAATTACCAGTTTCTCTTACTCTCACCTCGTCATATGCCATTTTCAACCTTTCCTGATATTTACTTTTCCCCCCGGTTTTATTAGCTCTTCAATCCTCACTACTTCCCTTTTACATCCACCTACTCTATTCCCCCACTCTTTTGCTAAAACTAATTTTTCTTCCACCATAAAATGATCAGACAACCCGTTAGCCATACCCCTAAACACGTGCACGTCTTTCAATCTTCCAAATATTCTTTTAGTTATCAACACATAATCCATTAATGCCCTTTCTACTACTCTTCCATTTGCCACTCTTACCCATGTATACTTATTTTTATCTTTCTTTTTAAAGAAGCTAGCACTTATTACCATCTCTTGTTTAAGACACATGTCTACCAGTCTCTCACCACTCTCATTTTCACCTGGTACACCATACTTCCCAATGACACCTTCTACCTCTCCAGCGCCCACTCTAGCATTTAAGTCACCCATAACAACTACATAATTCCTTCTACCCAGTCCTTCTACACACCTAGTTAATTCATTCCAGAACTCCTTCCGCTCTTCTTCACTCTTACATATACATATATATATATATATATATATATATATATATATATATATATATATATATATATATATATATATATACCAAGGCACCTCCCATAATTTTGCGTGGTAGCCAACATCAAACAAATAAGAAAAAGGAGACCTTTCCTCTCTACGCTCCTCCCAGCCTGACAAGGGACTCAACCGAGTTTGGCTAGTACTGCTAGGGTGTCGCAGCCCACCCTCCCCCATTACACACCATAGATAATGCTGAATCCCCTACTGCTGCTACCTCCGAAGTCATCTAAGACGACCGGAGGAAGCAGCAGGGCCTAACCGAGGTGCGTCACAATCGCTCGCCATTCATTCCTATTCCTAGCATGCTCTCTTGCCTCTCTCACATCTATCCTCCTATCACCCAAAGCTTTATTCGCTCCATCCATCCTCTCAAACCTTGGCCTTCCTCTTGTACTTGCTTTCATCACCTTCTTTAGCACACAGCCATTTTCCCTTCTCTCAACATGGCCAAACCACCTCAAAACATTCATATCCACTCTAACTGCTAATTCATTTCTTACACCCGTTCTCACCTCACTACTTTGTTCCTAACCCTAACTACTCGAGATACACCAGCCATACTCCTCAGACACTTCATCTCAAACACATTCAATTTTTCTATCTCCATCACTTTCATTCCCCCACAACTCCAATCCATACATCACAGTTGGTACAATCACTATCTCATACAGAACTCTCTTTATATTCAGGCCCAACCCTCTATTCTTTACCACTCCCAGCCCTCTATTCTTTACCACTCCCTTCACTGCCCCCCAACACTTTGCATCCTTCATTCACTCTCTGACGTACATCTACTCCCACTCCACCATTTGCTGCAACAACAGACCACAAGGACTTAAACTGAACCACGTCCTGAAGTAACTCTCAATTCAACATGACATTCAACATCGCACCACCTTCCCTTCTCGAACATTTCATAGCCATACTCTTACCTACATCAACTCTCAACCTCCTTCTCTCACACACCATTCCTAATTCTGTCACTAATTGGCCAAGCCTTTTTTCCGCGTCTGCAACCAGTACAGTATCATCCGCAAAAAACAATTGATTTACTTCCCATTCATGATTATTCTCGTCTATCACCTTCAATCCTCGTCCAAGCACTCGAGAATTCCCCTCTTTCACCCCTCCATCAACATACAAGTTAAACAACCTTGGCGACATAACACATCTCTGTCTCAGCGCCACTCTCCCCGGAAACCAATCGCTCACTTCATTTCCTATCCTAACACATGCTTTACTACCTTTGTAGAAACTTTTCACTGCTTACAACAACCTTCCACTAATTCCATATAACCTCATCATATTCAACATCGCTTCATTATCAACACTATAATACGCTTTCTCCAGATACATAAATACAACATACACCCTCTTACCTTTTGCTAAACATTTCTCGCATATCTGGCTAACTGTATAAATCTGATTCATAAATCTCCTACCTCTTCTAAAACCACCTTGAACTTCTAAGATTGCATTCTCTGTTTTATCCTTAATCCTATTAATCAGTACTCTACCATACACTTTTCCAACCACACTTAACAAACTAATACCCCCTTGAATTACAACACTCATGCACATCTCCCTTACCCTTATATAGTGGTACAATACATGCACAAACCCAATCTACTGGTACCATTGATAACATAAAACACCTGTTAAAAAATCTCACCAACCAATCAAGTACAGTCACACCCCCCTCTTTCAACATCTTAGTTTTCACACGATCCATACCAGGTGCTTTTCTTACTTTCGTTTCATCTAGTGCTCTCCTCACTTCCTCTCCTGTAATCTCTTTTATTCTCATCTCCCATCAGTGGCACCTCGACACCTGCAACAGCAATTATATCTGCTTCCCTATTATTCTCAACATTAAGTAAACTTTCAAAATATTCCACCCAATTTTTCCTTGCCTCCTCTCCTTTTAACAACCTTCCCTTTCCATCTTTCACTATCTCTTCAAATCTCGAACCAGCCTTCCTTACTCTCTTCGCTTCTTTCCAAAACTACTTCTTATTCTCCTCATATGAACTACCCAGTCCCTGACCCTACCTCAGGTCAGCCACCCTCTTTGCCTTAGTTACCTTGTGCTTTACTTCCACACTTTTCTATCTATATCTTTCATACTTCTCTATACTATTACTCTGCAGCCATTCTTCAAATGCCCTCTTCTTCTCTTCCACTTTTATCTTCACTCCTTCATCCCACTATTCACTATCGTTTCTCATGCTGCCTCCAACCAACTTCTTGCCACACACAACACATGCAATCCCAACAAAATTTTCTTTCACTAACTTCCACTCCTCCTCTAAAGTACCAGTTTCTCTTACTTTCACTCTGTCTTATGTCATTTTCAACCTTTCTTGATATTTACTTTTTACCTCCGGTTTTATTAACTCGTCATCCCTCACTAGCTTACTTTTACATCCCCCACTCTATTCCCCTACTTTTTTGATACAATTATTTTCCTTCCACCAAAAAATGATAAGACATACCGTTAGCTATACCCCTAAACATGTGCACGTCTTCCAATCTTCCAAACATTCTTTTAGTTATCAACACATAATCCACTAAAGCCCTATCTACCACTCTTTCATATGCCATTCTTACTCATGTATACTTGTTTTTATCTATCTTTTTTAAATAGATAGAACTTATCACCATATCTTGCTCAACTCACATATCTACCAGTCTCTCACCACTTTCATTTTCCCCTGGTACGCCATACTTCCCAATGACACCTTCTACCTATCCAGCGCCCACTCTAGCATTTAAGTCCCCCATGATAACTGCATAATTCCTTATACCCAGTCCTTCTACATACCTAGTTAATTCATTCCACAACTCTTTCCGTTCTTCTTCACTTTTCTCATAACCAGGCTCATATGCACTAACAAAAGCCAAACATTCCTTACAAACCTAACCCTTATCCACATTAACCTAGATGATATCTCCTTCCATTCCACTACTTCACCTAGCATCCAATCACTCAGCAATAAAGCCACACCCTCTCTTGCTCTTCCCCTTTCAATCAAAGACACTCTACCAGTCACTTCACCAAACATCACTTCACCCTTCCCTTTTATCTTTGTCTCACACAAAGCTAATATATCCCTCCTTCTCTTCCTAAACATACTTCCAATCTTGCATCTTTTACTCTCTATCGTTCTATATCCACGCACATTAAGACACCCCAAAACTATAGTGCTGGGAGCAGTCACTCTCCCCCCAGCTCCACCTCTTAGATGTCTCACAGGAGTATATAATACAGGAGAGGGGGTTCCAAGCCCCCTTGTCCCATCCCTTTTAGTCGTCTCTTACAACACGCAGGGATACGTTGGCACTATTCTAATTGTTGTTATGCCACCGTGGCCACATATATATAAATTTATAAATTTGTGTGTGAATGTTTTTGCAGAGACACTAAATAACTTATAGTTACTTTTTAAAAGCTATTATGTCTGTAAATCAGTGTTTAGATTTAATTATAAGAACTGAATAAACGTAATATAATTATTAGGAAGCAATGAACTGAAATATTCTACCTATTCATAAGAAGTAATGAATATGTTATTAAGCATTAAATGTTTAACTTTCCATTTAAAATTACAGATATTTATAACATTGTACATTAGAATTACGTGAACTACAGTATAATGAACTTAACAATAAAATATGAATCAATATCAAAATCAACTGAATCTCCTCACCCTAATTTGACGAAATTACTCCACATTGATATGAAAGATTTGCTGAGTGTGACATCCATCTTAGTGAAGTTATAACTTGAGGCCAAAGGTCCAAGAGCGCCCAGAGGACCACCAAAGACGTACGCCAGCTCCTTCAGGAGAAGACTCTCCTTTCCAGACTTTGGGAAAGATAATCACATTAAATTTAAGGTTTTATTGT
>NC_090758.1:45516057-45521057 GCF_036898095.1 Palaemon carinicauda
TTGCTCATTGTAATGAGCATGGAACGATTCGGGGCCATTTGTTGTTCGACGTGCTTCAACTGACGGTCGTGATGCCCATAGAATTGGAGGATATAATGCCTCCGGAAGGATGTAATTGTCAACAACGTAATCTGCAAACTTAACACAGCGCTGATCATCTGGAATGTTTGCCATGAGTTCCTCAGCAAAACTGTCACCAACTTCCGCAGGATCAAGAAATGCTAAACCAAAAAACTGAGTTAGCCACAAGCCTATTTCCGATTCCTTGTCTTTATATTCAGAACTGAGGCCTATTTTCTGAATTTTTCTCCACCAGCTTTGGCCTAGATGGAATCTACAACACTGTATTATTACATTTGGGAATATAGACCTAAATGCATTATGCATAGCTACTTCAAAATCAATGTGAACGAGACTAGGTTTAAATTCAAGATTTCTATCTGTACACAAGGTGGAGATCATGCTAAGCAATGTAGAGTAAATTTCTTCGGATTTCGATGGTAATAAAGCAAACACAAGAGGTACATAGTGTCCCAGATTAAATCCATGAATAGTGTACAATTGCTCAAAATATTTTGGACAGCACTTGAAAGTTCCGTCCACAAAAATTTCACTAACTTTTGTACACAGTGCGAGGAGATTTGAATTGCATGACAATATTATAATTCCATGTTCTTTACTATTAAGCAAACAGAATTTTTCTTTCTTATTAGTTTCCAATTCCATGACGTCAAGAGCATCGTGAACATTCTCTCTAGATTTGGGTAAAGTTGGAAACTTTGTACGTCTTTTCCTGTAGATTGCCATTGTTAAATTTTTCAGATCTTTCACTTCCAGACTTTCGTCATCAACACACTGTAATTCGCTTCGAACTATTTTCATAGGTCTCGTGCTAATGTCATCAAACGCTTTCCTCTTCACAGATGCTCGGATAGCTTGAAGTTCAACTTTTTTGCTTTCTATCTCATGTGAGTGAATACACGTTCCACTGATTATAGTTGTACAGCTATCATCGGTTCTTAGCCTTCCTTTGCAGGTTTTCACTGTACAACGCCATGAAATTTCCGATGATTTAAGAATTCTGTCGATTCTGTATGTATATCCATCGTGAATCAAGGATTTCTTTCCTTTCTCGGTTTCAGATAGTGTGAATTCCATGATGCTAATTTCGGACTAAAAGAGAGAGCTATTGAAACTAACGTATCTTAATTCGAGTGAATGCATCTTATAAACTGTGAACTGTCATGGTGTCCGAAAGTGCTCGTTATCTTATCAAAACCATATGTAATAGGGTAGTTTGACAAGAAATGGCTGAAAGAAAAGAGGGGAAAAGAGGCGCGCAACTGTAATAAATTTCAGCGCGCAATCGTAACACTTCTTAATCCCTAAATGCGCGCAAATGTAATGCGCCCATTTCTGTGTGTTTTCAATGGTTGATTCGCTTCCTGTGACTCTCTTTCCAGGAAACGAGATGGACTTTATCAAAGGGGACTTTACCATATCCCAGTCTTCATCTTGCTGCCAGGGATTCCTTTAGAGTCGACAGGATTTAAAGTGTTTATTTATTTTTTTTTTTTTATTTAACAAGAATCTACAACCTTATTTGCCAGAAGAGTATCCAAAAACTTTACTTACCAAAGAATATCTAACATTCTTACTTACCAAGAATATACAATCTTACCTACCAGAAATTAAAACAACTTTAATTGCCAAGGCAATAACTTTACTTGAAAAATTACAACTTTATTTACCAAGACAACAACCTTACTTACCAATAATATGCAACCTTACTCACTAAGAACATACAACTTTACTTTCCATGAAATTACAACCTTACTTACAAAGAATACAAAGGAACCTCGTTTACCCAGAATGCCGAGACGATAGTTGAGAGTCACCACAATGACGTTGCCCAGAGCTGCCAGAACTGATCCGTCGTAGAGACTTGAAGATCCCCACTCAAACGACTCTCCGTGGAGGAAGACGACCACTGGATAGGCCATTATAGCTGCATCTGCAAGGGTGCAAGCAGGGGAGTTAGGAGTGGTACTTGGATCTGGAAAATGGGGTTCTATGGTGGCATTTGCATGTAGTTGGGACTGTGATCATTTTACCATCATAGGTTTAGAGAGATATAGATAATGACTAGTACAGAAGCAGGACATATCTAATGAATATCACGAACAAAAACCCGCAATTTTGCTTAGCTCGTTATTCCATCGCCTTTTCTTCATTCCCATGCCTCCTTTGTTATTTTAGTGGACTCGTTCTGTTATTCTTAAACTCTTTCTATTATATGTCATTCTCATTATATGTCCTGTCCATGTCTATTTCATTTTCTTACGTATCAGAAAATCCTTCACTTTAGTCTACTCTCGCATCCAAGTTACTCTTCTTTAGTCTCTTGGTGTTAATGCATTAATTTTTCTTTCCTTAGCTCTTTGAGTTACAGCTAACTCAAGTTTTAAGGCTTTAGTAAGTCTCCAATTTCTTGTGCATAAGTCATGAAGGACCATTTGATTGAATACGTTTCTTTTTAGACAAAGAGGCATTTTACGTTTCATAATCTCATTTTCTTTACCAAAACCTTTCCTGCCTATGATTATCCATCATTTAATTTCGGAATCATGTCCTAGGGAAACTTTTAGTATCTTCCTAAGAACGCATATCAATTAATAATCTCTAGAGTGTTCTTATCCATAACTCTTATTTGTTATCTCTCTTCATTTCCATTACAAATTATGTTAGTTTTACTCATATTCCTTTTCAGTCTACAAGCCTGGTTGGAAAAGCATAACGCAATAGGTCAAAAGGTCTCAACAGGGAGAGCAGCCGAAGAAGAAAAGGAGAATAAAGAAAAAATTAGTGAACTATAGAAGTGAAATAATATAGTTATTGATATAAAACTTATTAATATAGGATTTAAAAGACAAGACAAACAGAAAAATATTCGCAATTTCAAATGCCAGATGATTCTTTTCTTCCAAAAATTTTAAGTAAGGGGTATTATTATTATTATTATTATTATTATTATTATTATTATTATTATTATTATTATTATTATTATTATTTTTATTATTATTATTATTATTATTAAACTATAATAATAACTTATTTTTTAGCCTGTCAAATATGTTATATATATATATATATATATATATATATATATATATATATATATATATATATATATATATATATATATATATATATATATATATATATATCTATTTTATTTCAATTAAAATAACTTGTAAAATTTCGAAAACAAATAAGCTTAGTCACTGTCTATACAAGCTTGCCGACCAGGGTTCGATTCCCGGCCGGACCAAGCTCTTGTCTTTGTGTGATTTCGCCTGGGGCTCTGATCCCGAGGTCGTTAAGAGAATCCAGACATTAATGTATCAAAAATAAATATGGCTTATTTGAATATGAAAAACACATCTAAATGTGCAAAATTTATCATATATATATATATATATATATATATATATATATATATATATATATATATATATATATATATATATATATATGTATATATATATATATATATATATATATATATATATATATATATATATATATATATATATATATATACACACACACACAACACACACACACACACACACACACACACACACACATATATATATATATATATATATATATATATATATATATATATATATATATATATATATATATATATATATATATATATTTCTTCCACATATTAAAAGAGTCAATATTTGATCTTTCCTCCCCCAAACGATGTCACATTCCATTTTGGCTTCCGTAACTCAGGAAATGTGGACGATGTGGAATGCTCTGAAGGAAAGACAAATTGCTTTCCATTTATTTCATTCCGCTTCATTCTCTTCTAATAAAAGATAAAATCATGCCATGTTGAGCAAAACACAGAGAGAGAGAGAGAGAGAGAGAGAGAGAGAGAGAGAGAGAGAGAGAGAGAGAGAGAGAGAGAGAGACAGTAGTGTTACATTTATCTTTATATCCTGAATGGGATGAGTTTAGGTTAGTTTGCTTTATCCATATAATGTCTCTTTTTTCGAATTGAAAATGGTTGGGAAGGAAATGGTTCTGAAGAGGTTCAATGACATATTTCAAAATAAATTTTGTCTCTTACCATTCTAATTTTTCTTATTCCTAACACTACATCTCCATGAATGTGTGTGTGTGTTTGTGTGTGTGTGTGTGTGTGTGTTGGTGTATATTTATTTAGGTGGCTGATTATTCTTATTCTAATTTCTCTGAATACTTATTGATTCAAGCAAAAAGGCTATTAAAACAAATATGAATAATAAATTATAATATAAAAAAGGAAAATAATAAAATCAGTAAAAACATATGTGATAATATTAATAAAATGAAACTAATAATAATAATAATAATAATAATAATAATAATAATAATAATAATAATAATAATAATAATAATAATAATAATCATTATTATTATTACAACAACAATAATAATAATAATAATAATAATAATAATAATAATAATAATAATAATAATAAAAATAATTCTAGTTATATCTCTATTTTTGGTCAGAATTTCAGAAAATCATTAATCATTGTAGCACAAAGGATTAAAATATATCTATTTTTTCTTTATTTTGAATGAAGCCGTAGTGAATAAGAATAAAAAAGATATTTCAAACATTAGGATAAAAATATCAAGAAATTTTTTTTTTATATTATGAATCTGAATTTAGAAATATATCAAATATGAAATGTTATAATAAAAAGGTCCTTTGCTTTCGCTCGAGGTTTCGATTTTTTTTATTTCTTTTATTGAAAGAATCATAAAGAGTTTTAGTTTCAGGGAATATCCTGGAGCCATTTTTATGACTTGTTTTTATGTTGTTAACTCTGGTTTTCACAGGGAGATTAATTCTGTTCCCAAACATTAACGTAAAAAAAAAAAAAAAAAAAAAAAAAAAAGAGATAAACAAATACGCTGAAATACACATA
>NC_090758.1:45536057-45543557 GCF_036898095.1 Palaemon carinicauda
CTGTTGCTTTGCCATCTAATAAGGTGTCCCTAAAGGGATTTATGTGTATATGTATATTTCTATTTTTGGTGAATATTTACGTCAAGTCTTTTTTTGTGTATACTTAAATCTTTAATATATTTCCAATAAATAGTTATTTTGTAGATGGGTATCATTTATATTTTCAGTAGTTTTTAGCATTCTTTGAAATATTTTTTAGCAAGTCAAACAATACAGATTGATGCATAACTAAATTTTTCCTGAATTTTTTTTGGAGTCGGGGTCGCTCACGACCGAGTATACCCTTAAAGGGGTGTCCGAGTAGCATACCTATCCAGGGTTTATATTGGCAAATGATTTCCTCAACATATTTGAACCTTTATGTTTTTTTTTCTATTATTACTGAGTAATCTTCATAAATCTTAATAATAATAATAATAATAATAGTAATAATAATAATAATAATGATAATAATAATAATAATAATCATAATAATAATATTTTTATTATAGTAGAGTAATCTTCATAGATCTTAATAATAATAATAATAATAATAATAATAATAATAATAATAATAATAATAATAATAATAATAATAATATTTAACGTCCCTTTATAATTTTTCATAAAAAAAATCTTTGAAGTAAGAAATCTGAATAGATTTTAATCAACTATTTAGTTAGCAAAGACAGGAAGACAGATATTAATCAAAGTATAATTAAGAGAGAGAGAGAGAGAGAGAGAGAGAGAGAGAGAGAGAGAGAGAGAGAGAGAGAGAGAGAGAGAGAGAGAGAGAGAGAGATAGTATATATCATATACGTTAAGACGTTGATATTTTTGGCCAGAAATGTATACCACTATAGGTTTTCTCTTTTTACATATGAGGATATGGAGAGTGTATCACGAGTATTATTCCCCAAAAATTCAATTATCTATTATTATTATTATTATTATTATTATTATTATTATTATAAGTTGAAGTACAACCCTAGGAAGATGGTAAATCCCGAAGGGCTCCAGCAAGGAGAAATAGCCCAGTGAGGAAACTACAAGAGAAGAATAAACTATCAAAATAAAATATTTCATGAACAGTAACTAAATTAGATTAGATCCTTCACATGTAAAGTATAAGAGCTTAAAAAAAATAAGAGGATTTATTATAGATAAAGAAATTGATTAAACAAAAAAAAAAAAAACATAATTGATTTTTTCAATAAGGACGGAAGTGAAGATGGCCTTTTTTTTTCCTTTTTTTTTGAGGTGTGGTGTAAAACGCGTTTATTTCTATATAGATTTTCTCCAACTCTTCAATCTAGTTCATTATGAGAGTAAATTTCCCCGAGGTGACATTTGATCCACTTGAGTTGCCAGCTAGTTATTTATTATATCTGTCTTTTCCCAACCAATAAATTTGATCAAACTTGCTTCGAATTGTTCAGTTATAAAGTCTCGAATTATCAGGTCTTTAATTTCTGTGATTGAAATTAAAGATAATTTATTATAAATTAGTAAATTACAACCTTTTCTAAGATTATTTTATTTCATGCTATGGTTTTTCTTCAAACGATATAATTATTGATTACCAGACATACATCATTTATGGACCGGATTGAAAATTATATCCGGAAACTTCTTGAGAGAGAGAGAGAGAGAGAGAGTGAGAGAGAGAGAGAGAGAGAGAGAGAGAGAGAGAGAGAGAGAGAGAGAGAGAGAGAGAGAGAGAGAGAGAGAGAGAGTTAAATAAATCGTTGATGAGAGTTCTTTTTCACATCTTCCAAGGAGAAAAATTCCCATAAAAGTTTCCTCATTGGAACTTGTATTGGTTTTCTGCTTCGCTGTAAGAAGTTAATGGAAGTTTACTAATTTGAGGAACTTTAAACGTTTAGGATGAACTTCCCGACAGAAATGATATATAGAGACATGTACGATTATGCTTCTTCTGCAACACACGCACACACATGTATATTATTATTATTATTATTATTATTATTATTATTATTATTATTATTATTATTATTATTATTATTATTATTAGCCAAGCTACAACCTTAGTTGGAAAAGTAAGATGCTATAAGCCCAAGGGCTCCAATAGGAAAAAATAGCCCAGTGAGGAAAGGAAATAAGGAAATAAATAAGAGATGGGAACAAATCAACAAAAAATCATTCTAAAAACAGTAACAACGTCAAAATAGATATGTCATATATAAACTATAAAAAGACTCATGTCAGCCTGGTCAACATAAAAACATTTGCTTAAACTTTGAGCTTTTGAAGTTTTAATGATTCAACTACCCGATTAGGAAAATCATTCAACAACTTGGTAATAGCTTGGTTAAAACTTCTAGAATACTGTGTAGTATGGAGCCTTATGATGGAGAAGGCCTGGCTATTAGAATTAACTGCCTGTCTAGTATTACAAAGAGGGTAGTATTATCCAGGGAGATCTGAATGTAAAGGATGGTCAGAGTTAGGAAAAATATTTTGCAACATGCATAATGAACTAATTGAACGACGGTGCCATAGATTAATATCTAGATCAGGAATAAGATATTTAATAGACCGAAAGTTTCTGTCCAACAAATTAAGATGAGAATCAGCAGCTGAACACCAGACAGGAGAACAATACTTAAAATAAGGTAGAATTAAAGAATTAAAACACTTCTTCAGAATAGATTGATCACCGAAAATCTTAAAAGACTTTCTCAATAAGCCAATTTTTTGTGCAAGTGAAGAAGACACAGACCTATATGTGTTTCTCAAAAGTAAATTTACTGTCGAGAATCACACCTAAAATTTTAAGTCATACAAATTTAAAGTAACATTATCAATACTGAGATCCGGATGTTGAGGAGCCACCGTCCTTGACCTACTTACAATTATACTTTGAGTTTTGTTAGGATTCAACTTCATACCTCATAATTTACACCATGCACTAATTTTAGCTAAATCTCTATTAAGAGATTCACCAACCCCAGATCTACATTCAGGGAATGGAATTGATGCAAAGAGAGTAACATCATCTGCATATGCAACAAGCTTTTTTTCTAGGCCGAACCACATGTCATGGGTATACAGTATGAAATGTAATGGGCCAAGAACTCTACCCTGTTGAACACCGGATATCACATTCCTATACTCACTATGGTGCCCATCAACAACAACTCTTTGAGATCTGTTAATTAAAATCAATAATAATGCTAAGAATTGACCCACTCACTCCAAATCTTTGAGTTTGAAAACAAGGGCCTCATGATTAACACGGTCAAAGGCAGCACTAAAATCAAGGCCAATCATACGAACTTCCTGACCACAATCAAGGGATTTCTGTACAGCACTGGAGATTGTAAGAAGGGCATCACATGCTCCAAGGCCTTTACGAAAACCAAATTGCAAACTAGGGAATAGATGATTACCTTCAGAAAACCTATTAAGACGTTTTGCCAGAAGACGTTCAAAAACTTTAGATAATATGGGAGTTATGGAAATTGGGCGGTAATCAGTGAGACTTAAGCTACCGCAAACACATTTACATAGAGGAGTAACATTACCAATTCTCCAACAAGTGCTAAAAGATAGATAGATAGATAGAGAGATAGATAGATAGATAGATATATAGATAGATAGAGAGATATACAAGTTTACTTATGCTGTTGCAATTTTCTCTTTGACTCTCAGAGGATGTTAACAGAGAAGTCCCGAGATATGCTGGCTTGGGGACACTGAATTGCGGTAGGCAGACCCCGTGGACTTTCCAATTCTTTACTCCTTCCCGTCCGGCAGTTGCTCAGTGGCGCAGTTTCTCAATTCATCCTCACTGACGTCCTGGGTTTGTGCTGGTTTCATTGAAAGATCATTTTTATTTTGGACAGCTCATGCATAAGAGCCTGCGTTCTGTCAGACGATCAACATACTTTATTGATTAAAAAGTTTTTATTGATAAGTCCTCTTCACATATATTACCTGTTTTTACATTTGGGTCTGATTATATTGATGTTTTATGTTCAAACATTGTTTTAGAAATCTGAATCCGGCCTTATTAATAACTCCTAGCTGTACACATTTTCATAAGGAAAATCATGAGAATTAACCATAAAGTAGAAATCATAACTTATTTTAACCCTGGATAGGTACGGTCCTCGGACACCCCTTTAAGGGTATACTCGGACGCGAACGACCCCGACGCCAAAAAAAATTCTTGAAAAATCAGTTTTTGCAGTAACCTCCTTTTTTCTTTTGCCAAAGAAAACTTCAATGAATGCTTAAAACAACTGTAAAGATAAATACTACTCATCTGCAGAAAAACTATTTATTATAAATATTATAAAAAATTAAGTAGAAAAAAAAAAGACCTGACATAAAAATTCATAAAAAAAAGTTTATACATATATACACAAATCCTTTTAGGAATTGATTCTTGAATGTTTAGGACACATCTTGATGTATTTTGGATGAAGTCAGACCCATGGAGGTGAAGATCTGAAATGAGAAAAAAAGGGTAACTTTTTTTGGCCAAAAAAAATTGTCCAAATTTCATGAATTTTTTTGGGTACCCAAATGAAATAGGAAGTGGCTAATTTTTTTAGGGAATAAACATATGTTATCCTAAAATAGAAATATGTAAAAAAATCTTCATTATTTTGTAAATTACATTTATATCAGGGGCCATATCTAAAGGTAATTTTTTGAGTACTTGGAAATTTCGTAAAAAAATACATATATTTAATATATAATATGATATTTATGCAGGTAAAAATATACCAAAATATCACAAATTCTATAGGGAACAAGTATATATATAGATAGGGCAGCTTACGCTTCGGATATGTCCACAAAATGGCCGCCAACCACACTGACTCAGACTCCCTAATCTGCCACTTGAAATGTAGGAAGGGTATGTCAATTTCAAGGTGTTATTTACTAATCTAATTATTATTGATATGCATAAAATTGTATGGTGGGTTGCTGGATAATTGTCGATTATTTTACGACTATAAAATTAAAATTCTGACCCAAAAAATTTTTTTTGAAGGGAAATAAAATCGAAAAAAAAAAATGTAAAACAATATTTTAGCTAAAAAAATTTGATGATATTCAATAAAAAAAAAAGTAAACAAAATTTTCCGACAAATAAACATCTAGAGGAATCATTACTCTGTGATAGTTCCTTAGTACGTAGTAATTTTGAAAGAATTGGGAAAAAACGAAAAAATGGCAATCACCGGAAAATCGAACACATACCTATATATACGCCATATCTGGCTAAAAAAAAGATAGGCATGGGTAGCCAGATCATCTAGAAACACTTTCCAACACTATAAAAATATAAGTTTTGCGACACTACTTGCCAATTCCTTACGGTAACATGACTAAGCAAAAAAATGCAAAACAAATAAAAAGGGGCACTCGTGGAAAAATGGCCATTCTAATATACGGCATTTCAGAAAAAAAAAAAATTTCAGCCACGTGCTAGGCAAACCATCAAGGCATATTTTCCGACAAATAAACATATAAATGAAATATTACTCTGTGATAGTTCCTTAGTACGTAGTAATTTTGAAAGAAATGGGAAAAAACGAAAAAATGGCAATCACAGGAAAATCGAACACATACTTATATATATGCCATATCTGGCTAAAAAAAAAATAGGCATGGGTAGCCAGATCATCTAGAAACACTTTCCAACACTATAAAAATATAAGTTTTGCGACACTACTTGCCAATTCCTTACGGTAACATGACTAAGCAAAAAAATGCAAAACAAATAAAAAGGGGCACTCGCGGAAAAATGCCCAACATTCTAATATACGGCATCTCAGATAAAAAAAAAAGACATGCACGTGTTAGCCCAACCATCAAGGCACACTTTCTAACACATAAACATGAAAAAAAAATCAATAATATACGGCAATTCCTTACTACGTAGTAAATTTTTACAAATATTGAAAAAAAAACAGAAATTGGCAACCGCAGTTAAATACCCAATATACCAATAACTACGTCGTATCTGACAAAAACAAAATCACGCATGGGTAGCCAGATCATCTAGACACACTTTCCAACATTAAAAAAGCAAAAGTTTTACGACACTATTTCGCAATATCTTACGGAAAAATGACTTGGCAAAAAAATTAAAAAAAATTAAAAAGGGACACTCGCGGTAAAATGCCCGACATTCTAATATACGACATCTCAGATAAAAAAAAAGACATGCACGTGTTAGCCCAACCATCAAGGCACACTTTCTAACACATAAACATGAAAAAAAAATGAATAATATACGGCAATTCCTTACTACGTAGTAATTTTTACAAATATTGAAAAAAAAACAGAAATTGGTAACCGCAGTTAAATACCCAATATACCAATAACTACGTCGTATCTGACAAAAACAAAGTCATGCATGGGTAGCCAGATCATCTAGACACACTTTCCAACACTAAACAAGCAAAAGTTTTACGACACTATTTGGCAATATCTTACGGAAAAATGACTTGGCAAAAAAATGAAAAAAAATGAAAAAGGGGCACTCTCGGTAAAATGGTCCTCGTGGTGATGAACGACATTTTAACTAAAAAAAAAAACATGCACATGGTAGCCAAACAATCCACCAAGACTTTCCACAACTGATAACCTATACAAGTTGCACCATTCTACGACAATTTCATAATACGTAATAACTTTGATAATTATGCAAACTACCTCAGAAGGGTAAACTCGGACGCGAACGACCCCGACGCGTCTCAGAAATCGGGGAAGGAGTACAGCTACAGCAATGCACATCTGGACACTACTAGAGCGTGTAGGGGAGACACCTCCTGCAGGTCGATCACCCACAAATTCAGTCACAGGGGTGAGTCACGTGAGAAAAACCTGTTTTTTTTTGACGCTCGGGGTCGCAAACGACCCACCGTACCTATCCAGGGTTGAAGCCCAATATAGAAGTAGAAAAAGTACACAAATTAGAAAAAAAAATATTTATTAATCTCTGTTACCTCTAATATTAAACACAATGGAATCCAAAGAAATATTTACCAATAGTTAAACAAAATGATCCACCTTAGCAACAGCCATTATTAAATCTAAAACTCCTGACCTTTTCTTTCTTAATTGACTCTTAGCAAGAGGAAGATGTCAAGACTTGCACAACAAGATCTACATTTTAGGGCCAAAAGGATTCATAGTTTCCTTATGCAAATGAAGATGAATTGAATCTGTAGTGGGAGGGTGTCACGATGAGATGGTTGGAAATTCATGTTTTTTTTTTTTAGATTTATAATAACAATTGTTATGGGGAGTATTAAGATGATAATAAAAATATTAGGAACGTTATGTTAATAATAATTCAGTTGATTCTAATAGTCAGGCCTTCACCATCATAAGGCTCAATACTCAGTACTCTAGAAGTTTTATTCCAGCTGTTACCAGACTGTGGAACGATCTTCCTAATAATAATAATAATAATAATAATAATAATAATAATAATAATAATAATAATAATAATAATAATCCTCACTAGCTAAC
>NC_090758.1:45561057-45563721 GCF_036898095.1 Palaemon carinicauda
ATATATATATATATATATATATATACAATGGTTAGTGGCTAGGTTAAGTAAAACTTGGAAATCAAATTGCCTGAAATTACAAGAAAATAAGTTTTGTGAGCTATGTGTTACTATATGGACATGAGTTATGGTATGACAATGAAACAATATCTAATAGATTTATTAGATTTTAAAATAAAATCAACAGAAAAATATTGGGAGTTAAATGGCAGGAAATATTAATAATTAAACTATAAGAGATATTACTTGCATGCCATATGTGGATGAGATCAGTGAGGGATAGATTATTATTTTTATATTTATTATCATTATTATTATTCTTATTATTATTTTTATTATTTTGGGTCATGCTCTTCACACTCCTCAAAAGAGATTAGTTCACCAAATGTTTAGCTGGGCTCTAGAAGGCACTAGAAAAGTTGGAAGATCCAGGCCTACATGGCTGAAGACTATGAAGCGTGAAAACGGAAATGATTTATGGAGAAGTATTGAATTAATAACTCAAGATAGAAAAGACTGGTGAAATCTACCCGAGGCCGTTTGTTTCAAGAGATGTAAGAAGAGATAAGAAGATAAAAATATTCTAAGAACAGTAACATTAAAATGAATATCTCCTATAAAAACTATAAAAGCCTTAACAAAACGAGAGGAAGAGAAATAAGATAGAAGTGTGTGCCCGAGTGTATCCTCAAGCAAGAGAACTCTAACCCAAGACAGTGGAAAACCATAGTACAGAGGCTATGGTACTACCCAAGACTAAAGAACAATGGCTTGATTTTGAATTGTCCTTCTCCTAGAACAGCTGCTTAACATAGCTAAAGAGTCCCTTCTACTCTTATCAAGAGAAAAGTAGCCATTGAACTATTACCCCTTAAGTGAAGAAGAATTGTTTGGCAATCTCAATGTTATCAGGTGTATGAGGATAGAGGAGGATATGTGAAGAAATAGGCCAGACAATTCTCTGTGTGTGTGTAGGCAAAGGGAAAATGAACTGTAACCTGAGAGAAGGATCCAAAGTGGTACTGTCTGGCCAGTCAAAAGACCCCATAACTCTCTAGCGGTAGTATCTCAACAGGTGGCTAGTGCTGTGGCCATCCTACTACCATTCTTTATATTCAAAGAGATGACACAACAACAAAAGCAAAAGCAACCGTTTCTGGCCAATTCAGGTCAGAGTCCTCAGACATGTCCTCATTCGTGTCTGTGACTTGGCCATTTTCATCACCACGATGGCCAGTGGGGATTGGTGGTATGGGAGAGTTTATCCTTATCACTTACAGCAAACCAACCTAGTATTTTGGCCCTGTCTAGTACATATTTACTGAGTATGGCATTTAACAAACCTTATCACCAGGTTAAGGTATCTACACTCAGAAAGGGAAGAAATGTCTGTCAGTGAGGATGATTCTATTCTAGTTCTCAAAGGAATAGTGATCCAGTCTTTAAAATGGGGTTACCATTGAGATGATAAATAAATAAATGATAACCTATGGAATATGTAGATGGCTGAGTATATGATCAACTAATACATTGAGTAAATTGATGGATAGATTAAATAAATAAACCTAAATGACTCTGACCTTTATGAGGGACGTAGATATTCAGGTAGAGACAATCCTCACTCTGTCTCTTCAACGCCGGCTGGTACTTTCTCAGACGGTCGTACCTGTCCTTCGTCATCCTAGTGAGGGCCTCTGTCTCATTAGACAGATCTGGGAATCCCTGCGGACATGAAGGACCGAAGTGGGTGGCTTCATGAACGCCCACCCATTGCGATAGCCCCCGCGTCGGGCTGAAGCGGTTGCCTCCTATGGGCGGCGTGGCGTATGGGATACCCAGGTAAGTTGCTACCTGTAATTTGTCGTCAGTTACCTGCCGGTAGAAGCCACGGAGCTGTCCGTACTTGGTGGATATGGCGGGAGTCTTTGGAGGGCCTTGCCAAGAGGTCAGGTCACATAGAATGGAGAAGTTTATCAAGACGGTCAATGAAAAAACGTTGGTTTGTTTACCTGGAGCAACGTTCCCGAGTTTCATTGTTCACTTGGTTCTAACAAGGACTCTAAGAGTCATAAACGGTTTTGAAGTTCCTCAATTATAAATGTTTTCTGAAATTTTTTTACTCTCTTCTAGGTGTTATTATCCTTATGCACGTGGTACTTTCCCATAAAATCGACTTCATCAATTATTTCCAACTTTCAATTTATCCAATTTCATATAACTATTTTCATGTAAATATTGAATCTAATAAAATCATCAGTTCTCCACAATACTTACTTCTCTGTAGTTAAGATCCATCATATATTTTGTGAATTCTTCTATAATTTGAAAGATTTTACAAAAAAGCCGTTATTCGAACAAATAATTTTTTTTCGTATTTGTTACAAAAAAAATTTCAAATGCTGTATTAACATACAAAATTCCTAAATAATTTAGTGATGGTTTTTAACTTAATATGTAGATAATAAGAATTAAAATAATATCTAATTAATATCTTTTTTCATATCATTGCCAAATATATTCCATATTAATCAAATGGGACATAATTGCCTTTTCCTTATAATCAAATTCATGCGAGTTCCATCATACGTTTCAAAATTAAGCACAGAAGCATGAAAAGCATCAACGATCTATCAAAAAATATTTCACTTTAACTCTTCAAATCCA
>NC_090758.1:45564221-45571721 GCF_036898095.1 Palaemon carinicauda
AAAAAAAAACAGAAATTGGCAACCGCAGTTAAATACCCAATATACCAATAACTACGTCGTATCTGACAAAAACAAAATCACGCATGGGTAGCCAGATCATCTAGAAACACTTTCCAACACTAAAAAAGCAAAAGTTTTACGACACTATTTCGCAATATCTTACGGAAAAATGACTTGGCTAAAAAATGAAAAAAAAATGAAAAAGGGACACTCGCGGTAAAATGCCCGACATTCTAATATACGGCATCGCAGATAAAAAAAAAGACATGCACGTGTTAGCCCAACCATCAAGGCACACTTTCTAACACATAAACATGAAAAAAAAAATGAATAATATACGGCAATTCCTTACTACGTAGTAATTTTTACAAATATTGAAAAAAAAACAGAAATTGGTAACCGCAGTTAAATACCCAATATACCAATAACTACGTCGTATCTGACAAAAACAAAGTCATGCATGGGTAGCCAGATCATCTAGACACACTTTCCAACACTAAACAAGCAAAAGTTTTACGACCCTATTTGGCAATATCTTACGGAAAAATGACTTGGCAAAAAAATGAAAAAAAATGAAAAAGGGGCACTCGCGGTAAAATGGTCCTCGTGGTGATGAACGACATTTTAACTAAAAAAAAAATCATGCACATGGTAGCCAAACAATCCACCAAGACTTTCCACAACTGATAACCTATACAAGTTGCACCATTCTACGACAATTTCATAATACGTAATAACTTTGATAATTATGCAAACTACCTTAGAAGGGTAAACTCGGTCGCGAACGACCCCGACGCGTCTCAGAAATCGGGGAAGGAGTACAGCTACAGCAATGCACATCTGGACACTACTAGAGCGTGTAGGGGAGACACCTCCTGCAGGTTGATCACCCACAAATTCAGTCACGGGGGTGAGTCACGTGAGAAAAACCTGTTTTTTTTTTACGCTCGGGGTCGCAAACGACTCATCGTACCTATCCAGGGTTAATTATAGGGAATGGTCGCGGCAATTGGCTGGCCGGGATGCACAAATATGTGTGTTCCTACTTCTTTTATAGCTCACCTATCATAAGCTTAGATAAATAAATCTTATATCTGCTAAGTTATTACTTAATTTATGATTACTATAAGTCATATTACAATAACTTCTATGTACTCATTGTCTCTTTCTTTTACAGGAGGAATACGTAAAGTGTGAGAGCTCCTTCTGCGGAGCTCGTCGCCCTGACTTTTATGGGCATCGGGCGTGCCGTACCCGCACCCCCTGTGTAGCAAAGAAAGGGAATTTCAAGTATTGGGATCCACAGACCTGTTCCATCTGCAAAGGCTTTCTTGATGAGGCGTTCGACAACCCTCCGTCCGCGGAGGCCAGGGACAATGCTCGAGAGAAACTGCACATGTGGGTTCGCGGTTTCCGAAAGAACGCCACCAGGCCTTATCTCCCCAATGAGAAGATGAGGGCCCTGCTTATCCCAAAAGCTTCGACAGATTCTGTGACCCCCCAGGAGGAGATCCCCTGCGTTCAACTTGTGGTTGAACCTGACGTTTCGGCTGCACTCCGAAAATGTCACTTAGACGAGATCGAGAAGATATCGGAAGTGTCTGACAACACAGAGAGGACTGTCATGGGTGAGGATCTAGAGGAAGAGGAGGATAAGGTGGAGTTCCCTGATTCCGAGGGCGAGGTCGCCCAAACACCTTCGGTAGCTCCTGTCGTGGTTGAGGAGCCAGTCCCCTCTACCTCTGCCGCCTTGCTGCCAGTGCTACCAGCCACTGAAGATGCCATCCAGGTACTGGTGGCACTGATGGACGAAAGGCTCCGTAAGAACCAAGAAAAGCTCAAACATCATTTTATGGGTTGGAAGCAACCAAAAAAGATCTCGGTTAAGGATCTTCCCCCCTGCTCGGAGTCTAACCCCTGGAAGTACGCCGAGCATATGCCAGTTACAACTGGCAAAATCTTTATCAATAACAAGCTGGGCACCATCCCCTTAGAAGAAGTGGAATTCTTCCCCAGCTTCGAGGCTTATCCAGACTGCTACGTCCGACTCAGGTCCAAGCCGACCTCCAAGGAGGAGACCGAACCCAAAGAAGTGATTGTGTTCGATCACTCAAAAGCTCAAGCCATGCTGGCCGACTGCCTCATGAGCCGAGGTTTCACCAACTCGAAGATGCCGGCATTGAGCAAGAAACACCCGTCCTTTCTTGCTCCCTCTACCGCGACCTTTCCCTTTGTGGAAAAGGCCTTCCATGCGGTCATGAAGGCGGTGGAAGAAAGAAAGCCCTGCCCTACATTAGGGGAGTGTAGGCCTCCCTCCCTCGCCCTTCCCCCCGACGATAGATTCTGGAAAGACATCCAGTTTACTTTTATGGTTGGGAAACTGGAACCTGACGCCGCTGAATAACCACCTTATTCGTCGGGTGCAGGACACCATGGAAAGGCTAGCCGCCTCCCTATCCCTTCAGATTCAGCTTGATGTTAAGGCCGGGGACGTTAGGGTCCCAGACCTCTATATGGTTCTCGCAAAGACCCACCTAGTGACCGTGATAAAGAAACTTATATAGTTTCATCAAGGACCGGAGAGCCTGTAGAGAGTTCGTGTTTGCCAACGCGGCAGTAAAACACGAACCCCGGAAACTAATTTCCTCCAACATCTGGGGTAAGCATCTCTTCCCATCAGCTCTGGTGAAAGAGAGTGTGGACAAAGCCGCCACTGAGAACCGGAACCTTCTCAGTAAGTGGGGCATGTCCCGCAAAAGAAAGTCCTCTCAGGATGAAGGCCCACAGCCTAAGAGGAAATGATCCAAGCCTAAGCCAAAGCAGTGCCAACAACAGACCTTTCAGTTGGTCCCCCAGCCGGTGGTGTCGCAATCACCGGTCTTCACTCCTGCCTACGAGCGACAATCCACAACCTTTCGTCCCAGAGGTAGAGGCTCTGGCAGAGACTCCTCTTGCCATCCCTCCAGGGGCCGGGGAGATAGGGGAGCTAGCGGCTGAGGGGGCAAACCCTTGGGAAACCAGAAGAAAGGAAGTGTTTCTGGTGGGAGGAAGACTCCACCACCTCAGGATCGCTGGACCTTCGATCCTTGGGCACAGAACATCATCAAGAAGTGATTGGGTTGGAGCTGGACACAGCCAACTCCAACCTTCCATCAATTCTTCCAACCATCAACCCTCATCTTGGAAGAATATGTCCTAGAACTCCTGAACAAGAAGGTGATCAAGAGGGTAAAGTCTACCAGGTTCCAGGGAAGACTGTTTTGTGTTCCCAAGAAGGACTCAGACAAGCTCAGTCATTCTCGACTTGTTCCCCCTCAACAAGTTCATTGTGAACAGCAAATTCAAGATGCTGACTCTTCAACAGATAAGAGCCCTACTGCCTCACAAGGCCTACACGGTCTCAATAGACCTGGCGGACGCCTATTGGCACATCCCAATGAACCACCACGCTTCCTCCTACCTAGGATTCAGGCTCCAATGAAGAATCTACGCTTTCAGGGCCATGCCCTTCGGGCTCAACGTGGCCCCAAGAATCATTACCAAGCTAGCAGACACAATCATCCACCAGCAACGCCTCCAGGGCGTCCAGGTGATGGCCTACCTCGACGAATGGCTGGTATGGTCAACATCGCCAGAAGACTGTTTGC
This sequence comes from Palaemon carinicauda, assembly GCF_036898095.1. Classification (NCBI taxonomy): domain Eukaryota; kingdom Metazoa; phylum Arthropoda; class Malacostraca; order Decapoda; family Palaemonidae; genus Palaemon; species Palaemon carinicauda. Next base: position 45,567,869 of record NC_090758.1, read on the forward strand.
GAGCATGCAGAAAGGTGACCCAGTTCCTGGAACATCTGGGTTTCAAAATAAACACCAAGAAGTCTCGCCTCTCTCCAGCTCAGAAGTTCCAATGGTTGGGAATCCACTGGAATCTTCAGTCACACCGCCTTTTCATCCCACTGAAGAAAAGGAAGGAAATAGCCGGGTCTGTCAAAAGACTTCTCAAATCCAAACGGATCTCAAGACGACAGCAGGAGCAAGTACTTGGCTCCCTACAGTTCGCCTCAGTGACAAACCTAGTGCTCCGAGCACAGCTAAAGGATGCGTCAGGAGTCTGGAGACGAAACACATCCATCGCCCGAAGAGATCTCAAAAGACCCCAACAAAACAGGCTTCACTCACTTCTAAGACCGTGGTAAGAAGCAAGGACCTTGAAAAGATCCATCCCTCTTCAACCTCTGCCTCCGTCAATCAACATCCACACGGACGCCTCTCTGGAGGGTTGGAGGGGTGTCCCTCCCATCAACGACAAGTTCAAGGAACATGGTCTCCCCTGTTCAAGATGTTTCACATCAACATCTTGGAGGCCATGACGGTTCTTCTCACTCTGAATAAATTATCTCTGTGTCCTTCGATACACATTCGTCTAACTCTGGACAGCTCTGTAGTAGTCAGATGTCTCAACCGTCAGGGCTCCAGATCGCCCCACCTAAACCCAGTGCTATTACCCATCTTCTGCCTGGCAGACAGATAGAAATGGCACTTGTCTGCAGTTCACCTACAAAGATTCCGCAATGTGACAGTGGACGCTCTATCGAGGACAAGCCCCACAGAGTCGGAATGGTACCTAGACGCAAGATCATTCTCCTTCATCTCTCGTCAAGTCCCGGAACTACAGATCGATCTCTTCGCGACGAACGACAACAAGCAACTTCCTCGATATGTGGCCCCTTACGAGGACCCCAAAGCGCAAGCAGTGGACGCCATGTCCCTGGACTGGAAAAGACGGTCCAAGTTTTATCTGTTCCCTCCACCCAACCTCCTGCTGAAAGTCCTCTCCAACTGGTTCCCCTTAGTCCGGGAGCTACAGCCCAAGCTGATCCCCCTGCCGGGCCCAATTCTCTCCCAACAGGTGCAGAAGTCAACTGTCTTCGATTCATCAAAGAAAGTCCAGGACCTTTATCTTATGATTTTCTCTCCCATGCCGTGAAGAAAACGTTTGGAATCTCGAAGAAAAGTTTAGACTTCCTAGAGGAATACAAAACAAAGTCTACCAGAAGGCAATATGAATCATCCTGGAAGAAGTGGGTGTCCTTCGTCAAGGCAAAAAATACTACGGAAATCTCCATAGATTTTTGTATGTCCTTCTTTATTCACCTTCACGGAAAAGGCTTCGCAGCCAACACGATTTCCACTTGCAAATCGGCTTTGACTAGACCACTACTGTATGCCTTCCAAATAGATTTGTCCAACGAAATCTTCAACAAACTTCCGAAGGTATGTGCTAGACTCTGTCCTGCACCCCCACCGAAATAGTGGCATTATCAAGAGAAGAGGGCCAAATACAGTTTGCTGACACAAGGGAACTTACCCTCTTTTCTGACCCCACGTTTCTCGCCAAAAATTAACTCCCCACCAAGCGATGGGGGCCTTGGAGAATCTGCCCTCTGAAGGAAGATGTCTCTCTATGCCCAGTGGAGAGTCTTAAGGTCTATCTTCGAAGAACTTCAGACTTCGGCTGAGGATAACTCTTTAAGGGAAAAACTTTGGGTAGTGACCTGTCACTTAAACAGCTAAGAGCGAAAATTACCTACTTTATTCGCAGAATGGATCCTGACAGTACACCCACAGGTCATGGTCCTAGGAAAGTTGCCTCTTCCCTGAATTTTTTCCAAGGAATGGATTTTGAAAGCCTCCGATCCTTCACAGACTGGAAATCCTCGAGAGTGTTCTTCAAACACTATGCGAAGCAGGTGCACGAGATCAAAAGATTCGTGGTATCGGCAGGCAGTGTAATGAAACCTGCTGTTTAGATCTGCGTAGAACAGCGAGTTATTTCGAGACTCTAACTCAAGGGGTGCCTGTGTTGACCCTAGTGTGATACATAGGGATTTCAATGGACACTTAGTGTCATTAATAGACTGTTCTTCATCGAGTTTAAGTGACAAAGACTCTTACACGTGTGCCACATGTTCCTGGACATGAAGTGTATAGTGAATTTCAAGACTTTCGTTCCCCTGGGAACTTATGTGTATAAAGGCAAAAATTTCCCTTTCAGATTCCACATCACCGTCTTTATTGGAAATATATGTCTGTTATTCGGTACTATTACTGTAAATAATTAGCTATAATTCCATGCAATTTTCTCAAATGAAATAATTATTTTATTTACCATATGCATCTTATTTCACTCCTCTTTTCCATATGAAAAGAAATTGCTGTTATGGTTTTATTTGCCCCTATTTTTATAGTTATATTATGCATAATATACCTACTGTTTAATATACACTCACCTTGCAGTATAATGTTGTTCCTACACAAATATTTTACCTTCTGATCTGTCTTTGAGACCAGCACGAAATTCTCATCCAGGTGAGTTTATCTTCGTCAGATTACTTCGAGATGTTCCCCTTGTCCAAACAGGACATCCCTGCCAGAGGGCAGGAAGCTATGTCATTGTTATGCCACTGGTAGTGACATTTAACGGAGTTGTCACGGTATCTACGGTCACCTGACCATAGGAATATCGTTTGAAGTAGAAGGCACTGGAAATGGAGAGAAACCACGATACACTAATTTTCTGGTACACTTCCATCAGGACGTCATGGCTTGAGCCCAAAAAACGGATTTTGAGCAAAGCGAAAAACTATTTTTGGGTGAGATACCCATGACGTCCTAATGGACCCACCATACTGTTCCAGTCCAGCCTACCAGGCCCCTCCCTTCTATACTGTATCGTGGAGGCTGGTAGATCGCTAGATTTCGGAATGAGGACGGACGTGACGTCACGCAGTATGGCGGACAGCTATGGCTGCCGTTTGTTTACGTCGCGAGGTACCGTAACAGTAACGTAGGATAACTTTGGAACGGCTCTTCAGTTATCTTGCCACCTTCCCCCCTCGAAGTGTAAACGCTATGTGGGGTGCAGATAGCCATGTGGCATGTCAAAGCATATGTCCCCTGTTGATATACGAAATCCTAAAGGGAAACCTTTGGGGTACTCGCGCCAGAAGTTAGAATTCTGTGATAACCTTTGGTTTAATTCTTTTGGAATATCCACTGTAGACATATATACCCTCAGGAAGCTACTAAAGGAACCTTCCATCAGGACGTCATGGCTATCTCACCCAAAAATAGATTTTTGGCTTCGCTCTAAATCCGTTATTTGAAATGTGTGGATATTGTAGATAATTTCCCCGGAGCTAAAAGAGTATGACATTTTCATTTTCATCTTGTTGTAATCTAAAATGTTCTACCCTACTTATAAGCTGTAAGTCATAATTTAAATGTAGGAAAACCTTTCGTTATCTCACACAAATGGTTATTCTGTCAAAAGATTATCCTGTATTGCAGTATTTGTTTAAGTATTGTTTACATGCAGTAAAAATTTATTAAATATACAACAACAAATTCACATGTTTTCTAAGTGCTTCAAGCAACCATAATGCAATCGTTTCTTAAATTAATGGGTGATGCATACCATCTTATAGTGTTAATACAATCATTACTATTGTTCACAAAGAAATTATAGTGAATATATGATACTTTAATTACTAGCGGAACTGAAATTCGCTACAGGAAATGGACGAATGCTGGCTAATTTGGTATTTTTCTCTATATGATTAATTGGGGCTGGGGCATAATAGCTTATATATCGGTGTTTTAAAATGTA
>NC_090758.1:45586721-45611721 GCF_036898095.1 Palaemon carinicauda
ATACCCCGCCTCCTGGTGTAGAGGGGTATTTTTGAGCCTTAGGGTGTTTTACATGTATATAAACCCCAGCTCAATCGTTATACCCTTTCTGTACTTTGAACTTTTTACAGTGTTGTGGTGTCTGCATTGTTAGAGTGGCTTGGGTACTAATGAGTTAATAATGTTTACTATACATTCTAGTATTCCGATGATATGACCAAAGAGGGAATTTGATAAAAGGAAGATCTAGTTTTATGGTTATGCTGTGTAGTTTCTAAAGACTGTCTAATGAAAGACAAGATTAAAGTATCATATGCAACATAAATGACAAAGAAATATTTTCTTCCCTGCTCCTGGGCCAGTAACTCATTGTGTATAAGGAAGACCCTCTTGTTCAGAAATATTAGAACTCGACATAGCACTTCTATTTTTTTCAAATTCTTCTGCTATGAGTCATATCATTAACATGCCATGATCCTCATAGAAAGGAAACAATATTTTAATTTACTGAAAGACTACACGCACCTAAACTAACACAAAACTGCAGTCAACGAATTTCCAAGAGAAAACAATTACCATACTACCTTGCAAAGAGCTATAGAGAAGGGAGGGGTCCTGAACACCACACAGGACATTCCTGGAATTAGTGATTTCATTCATCAAAAACTCCTTTTTAGCAATTAAGATGTTAAGTGTCTCCATTGACTTGCAGAACTTTGCACAGAAAAAGAAAAACAATAGTTTAGAAAAAGTCATGAGACTTTTGACGAAGTAGGAGAAATTACAGATACAAATGTATAAAAGGCTTTCTTCTAGATTATCTGTTTGCAAACACACAGAACATACATATGCATATGTTTCAGCTATAAAGAATAAAAACTAATATTTGAGTTTTACCTCAGGAAGTCTGGCTGGTGAATACTGACTACTCGATATCACTTCCCCGAAGGAACTTCAAAATTTGAGGGATCACTAGATTAAAAGTTCTAGAGCAAGATTTTCTGGCAGAGGTTAAAAAGATTTTTTTTTTCCTATGCAAATCTTTATATCAGTGTTACGTCTTAGAATAAGTCTCTCAACATCAACAAAAACGCTATAACTTTAAACATATCTATGTGAAATGTTGAAAACTGAGAGGACCATTATCTGAACAAACACGTTTCCTCTAAATGTCCTCCCTAACCTGATCAAGATCTGTAATTGACGGAGGGGCTATTGTAACGATTATGGCCAAGGAATGTAATACTATCTATGACCTCAGAACTCTATTGAAATGACCATGCAAATGAGCTCGATGGTTTCAAAACTTTTTCATAGCTGCCATTCTACACATCCACTTGATATCCTTCAACCTGTCGTTTAACTCAGGATCAACTATTGAAGTAGAATGATGAAAGAATAAAACCATTTCCAGTGTTCAACTGGTAGAAACAATCTGTCCTTCCTTAACCCTGGACAGGTAGCGTGGCCAAACCCGCCCGTAACAGGTAGAGTGGTGTCATATGTGTTACACTCCCTTTCGGGGGGGTTAACGGGAGGATACCAATTTACAATTTTTTTTTTTTTATAGTTTACTAGTTTAAAGAGTCTACTTTCTACTGGTGTAGGAGAAAAAAAACTTTGAATATAAAATAACACTCTACTTACATAAATACAAAAATAAGTATAAAAATACAATTTTTCCTAAATAACTTGCACTGGACACTTTAAAATAAAACAATGAACAAAAAACCACTTGGGTGCTGATACTAGAGTCCTGTGTGCACAACGGCGTAAAAAAATCGCTGATTTCAGCAAAACTGCCAGATCTGTAAAGAAAAGAAAAAGCGGTTAATTTTTGTATACGCTAAATCACTACAAAATATTTGTGTGAAAGGAATGCTATATTTATAGTGGTAATAATTATTATATTTGGATGAATTTTTCCAAAAAGTCATCTACAATGATCCCAGATGATGGCAAAACCTTAGGAATTATATATAGTTAATATAAACTGGGCAAAAGCTTAGTTCAAATGTAACACGTACCATGCGCCATTGACGTAAAAGAAAGGCATATCTAGAAAGAGTACTAATAATTGATGTATATGCAATAAAATGGTAAATAAATAATCTATGATGACCCTAGATGACAGCAAAAAGGTTAAAAATTGTTTTTAGTAAGTATAAACGGGTAAGAAAAATAATTCGTGAAACTTACTACTTGAGTTGGCACTGGTCGCAGGTGTAGTTGACATGGGAGTTACAAACAGGCTTATGGCACTTGCCACACAAAAGCTTGGTCCTGACATTAGAAGAAGAAGGGCAGAGAGGGCATCTGTTGCGCTTCTCACTTCGTTTTGGAGTGTCTGGACTCTCGTCTTCGGGCTCTTGTACCGCAAAAACAGAGCAAATGAGGTAAGTCAAGTCCCTTGGGAGGTACCTCTTGTTTGCGAGTCTTGAAAGTGCTGCATCACGGGCGAGTTCCATGGCCAATTCCGCAGAAAATTGCCTCCTGTTATACAAGGTGTTGTCAGGCAAATTTTGGTGGATAAAAAAGGAATTATTCACAACAAGATTGATAATCCCATAGAAGACACATACGGGCCACCTTCGGGTCTTCCTGCTGCAGGTCAGGGCAGAACATATCTGATCGAACGTGTCAACTCCTCCCTTTGTGGCATTATAAAACATGTGCATGTGACTTTTATGATCCTCAATAACTGTGGGATTGTGATGAACTGTGGAAAGAATCTGGATCCTTTTCGTCGGCTTGACACGTTGGCACAAAACGGTGACCTTGTCCTTGTAATTATATGTGGCAACAGATTCGCCTAATTCCATGGGCGTTGACAGCAACACAGTAGGCAGGTACGGTTTTGGACGAATAGTACCAACTAAATGCATCCCACGTTCACGGAGAGCCTTGGCTAGTGGCAGGGAAGTAAACCAGTTGTCCGTCGTAACAATACGCCCAGCCTTCCTGAAGGGTCGGGTTAGCTCCAACGTGAAGTATTCTCCCAAGGGCGTACTTGTATTGGTAGTTCCCTTGCCCAGGTAGGGAATGGCATTGCACATGTAGAACGTGTCTGCATCACATGCCATAACTAACTTGATGCCATACCTAAGAGAAAAGAAAACAAAATAAAAGAAACAATGAATATAAAGAAAACAAAATAAAAGAAACAATAAATATAAAGAAAACAAAATAAAAGAAACAATAAATATAAAGAAAGCAAAACTAGACCTATAAAAATTTTTTTAAAAATTGCATATATATCAAAAAAATTAAAAATATTGCATATATATCTATCTATCATATATATATATATATATATATATATATATATATATATATATATATATATATATATAAATAAAAATAAATAAAACTTTTTACTTACTTTGCTGGTTTATTCGGGATGTACATCCTGAAACGGCACCGTCCCCTGAAGCCGAGGAGCTGCTCATCCACAGTGAGATGCCCACTGGGTTCATAATTGGCAATGCAATTGGCAATGACCTGGTCCCACAAATTCCTTATGGGAGCAAATTTGTCATGTGTCACACGCTCCTCCCTCGTGGCAATGCTGTCAAAACGTAGGGCCCTCTGAATAAAGGCGAAGCGGCGCTCACTCATGATGCTCCTGTAGAAGGGACATCCTAGAGACTTAGAGAACATCTCTTCTGCTGTCAGATGATTGTCCTTCCGTGCCCCTGTCATGATGAGGATCCCAAGGAAGGCACGTAACTCCATGAGGGTCACATCCTTGAAGGTGGGGTCGTTTTGCCGCTTGTATTTGTTCCGTAGGGTTAGGATTTTGTCATTGGTGTGGATGACCACTTCTGCAAGCATTATATTTGTCAAAAATTTGTCAAACACTTCAGCAGGAGTCCTACACCCGAAGACAGCCATGGTGGGACCAGCACTGTCAAACTGGTCAATCTTCAAGATTGGTGGCATTGTTGGGTTTGGCTCTGAGTGCCACTTCGTGTTGTCCCTAGCCATGTAAGAGTTATCCGGCAACCTCTTCAATGCAACACCTTCTGCAGGGCAAAGAGGTCCTCTCCTCCTTTTCCTACTCCTCATCTCCACGGGACTAAGATGAGGCACAGGAACCGCAGGATACGCTGAAGAAGGCCCAGGAGACGCTGAAGAAGGCCCAGGAGACGCTGAAGAAGGCCCAGGATACGCTGAAGAAGGCCCAGGATACGCTGAAGAAGGCACAGGAGACGCTGAAGAAGGCACAGGAGATTCTGCAGGAGTCACAGGAACAACGGAAACAAGACGAACTGCGTGCGAGACAGCAAAATCATGTCTCTCTTCATGCGCTGTTTCCGCTACTTCAGCAGCCAAAAGTTGATCCCCGTTTTCCTCAAGCAGCAAGGTTTCATTGTCGACCAGGTCGTCTTGGATAGTGTCTTCTTCAAAGGTAAGGGTCAAAGGCTCTTCTTCATCACTACTGACGAAAAGGAGCTCCAAAAACTCCTCCTCCTTGAGATATTTCTTCGCCATGCTGAAAATCTGAAAACAGGAAAAAAATAGAAAACTAGAAATTACCCTCAAAATCACATTCTTGCTGCTTTCAAAACAAAATGGCGATTGGTACAAGTACCTACACCATTCACTGATATATTCATATAGACACAATTACATTATTTCACTAAATAATAATACAGTAATGTAAAATACAAAATGTTTGCGTATGCGTGACATACCCCTGTTACGGTAACGTGGTTGCTAATATGCAACAATTCCAACTTTGGAGGCCGATATCTGACGAAAGCGTCGGAGTAGAGAAGTGGCGAATGTTTCCTGCGATGAAGCTGGTGAGCAACTAACGGCTCCTGGGTAGACAGGCCAGAGCCTGCAAGGCGTCTATGCGCAGAAACGAAAAAACGAGTTTTTGCGCCGCGTCCCGGCCAAATCCAACACCACGCTACCTATCCAGGGTTAATGGTCTTGGCAGACATTCTTTTGTTACCCAAAGTGCGGGCATCAACATGATCCATTGGATACCTAGCTATTTAGGTATCCGTCTTTATAAAAATCTGTATTTGTTCATGTTGTCAACTGTACTGCACATGTTTTAATCAAGCTTGTACACTATAGCATTACTGTTTTTTTTTTTTTTTTAATTTCTTGATCTTCCTGACACTGTTAAACCTGTTTAAAGTGGCCATGGAAGTCTTGCAGTTTTTTAATATTTTGTCTTTCTTTCCCTTAACTATGTGTATAATACCTCGTTATCTCCTTCAATAAACTCAGTTGCTTTCAGATAACCTCCCTGTTGAAACTAATAACATACAATGCTAAATTGGTGAGGACCCAAGTGACTACTTCACACCGCCTTTCTGTTCTGACATTACTCTTCCATTGTTAAAATTCCAAGCACAAAACCTGACTTTTTGATGCGCACCGCAGGGAGAAAACTGCCAGTAGAAAATGATTCACCTAGTTACAGCATTTGAAGTTTTGTTTCGCATCTAGAGAGTTATTTGCTCAAGCAGTATAGCTGACTACATCCTTCCTGAGATCCCGAGGACGCCTTCCCAGAAATCTTTGATTGACTTTGCGACAAAGTGGATGCCCCAATAGAGTATGATGGCCTTAAAATATACCTCAAGGAGCAGTTGTACTCATATTTGCTCGCCACCCATATAGCCAAGCTTTCCAGCTTTCTCAAAAGACATTCGGGGACCGAAAGGTTTTACCCGTTCTTAGGGAAGTAACCAGTATTGATCATTATAAATCCTCAGAAGACAGCTCTGCTCTTGAAATGAGCCTACTTCGTACCCTTTGGGTACTAAGCCCACCCAAAACTATACGTGCTTACATCCCTGATGATAATACATTACCCATAAAGGACCTCATCACCAAAGTCGGTGACTTTATGGACTGGCACTTTACCGTCCTCAGGGACTCAACTCATGACAAAGAAGAGACCTATCTAAATCCAACAGATATTGACGTAACTGTCGTAACGCATAGATGCCTGCCTTGAGATATGCTAGGCCTGTGTCAGAGCCACCCTCCACCCACATATATCTCCCCTCACTCACTCCCGAAACAACGTCCTCCCTGGTCATTTCCTGATGCACATCAACCCGGCATTTCAGCTAATACCACTCCGACATCTAGGATGCTACGAAAAAATGTGTGGATGGCTGTGTGTGGATAAAAAATGTGTAAGTAAGATATTGCTTGCGTTAGTGGTTTCCTCTATCACCTAACTTTTCTTTTTACTTGCTGCTGGTACGTTTGTGCGATTTCTTGTAGACACCAGAGATTACTGATCCCCCCTACTAAAGTCACTCTCCATGATACAACGAGGTCATTCTACGCCTGATCATGTCCGCCAGGTAGCCTTCATCGGATCTGAGATCAACAGACCAACGGTACTAAACATTTATTCTAAGGTTTAAGAGTGCTAAAAACCAATGGGAATTCCTTGTTGCTGACGTAACATTGCTGCCACCTTGTGTGTACTTCCTTGCACATTTACACCTCTTGGTTGTTGTGGGGCATCTACGATTAGTCGACACTGACTTCTACTTGTCGACATCTGTTCAACCCACCCTCTATAACCTCAAACTCCACATCAGCGCACCCATGGGTCCCTACACCCACCTCCTCACGTTGTACCCGTAAGTCTCCCATACTGAATTTCACCAAATGCCCAAGGTTGTTGCGAAGGAAAGTGTTTATCCTCCATTCAAGGAGATGGGGACCCCAGCCTTTGACATGTTCAGGCGTCTGGCACTGGACCTTCTGAATATTGCTAAACAAACATGCACCAGAATAAAAGAAATGGGCCATGTCCTGAAGGACTCAGGCCCGTGGTCCTCGCCTTTACACATATTCCTGAAGAAATAAGGCTCCCTACTCCCTTGTGGGGATTACTGTATCTGAACTTGTAAACAGAAAAAGATCACTATCCTCTCACACACATCGATGACATTATCTCCGACTTGCAAAAGCAATTTTTTTTCCTCGCTCAACCTCTTAAAGGCCTATTATCAGGTGATCGTGAACCCTTAAGACCTCCTGAAGACAACCATCACCAACCCTTTCAGTAAGTTCACCTTCAATTACTCCTCATTTTGGCCTTCGTAATTATGTAGTCACTTTTCAACTCCTCATGAAAGGCAACTCATAGAACCTTATCTTCTGCTTAGGTTACGTGGATGATTTACTTCTATTCTCTTCCTTCAAAGAGGAACACCCCCAGCAGTTACTCATCATTCTCGACCACCTACAATGAAGCGGCCTTGTAGTCCGGTACGACATGTGTACCTTTGGCATCAATGAAGTATCGTTTTTTGGGCATCAGATCACTAGTGGAGAAGTCAGCCGCCTACCTGAGAAGGTAAAAGTCCTTCAGATATTTCCGAAACCCTAGACAGGTATGATACACTTTTAACACTGGTTCATGACAGACATCGCCAACAACACTATTACACGAGATTGGTTCACTTCAAAAGGCGGAATTCTGCAACACATAGAATACCTCATCACATGTTGCTGCTGTCGACTTTCCGATGCCATATAACCATCTTCTCTTCTCCACTATTGCCAGTGACGTCACTATCAGTGCACTACTCTAGAAGGTGTTTTGTGTCTTGCACTCTTATCTGCCTTCTCCAATAGAAAAATTTCGAAATCTGAACCTAGTAAATCTAACCTTGACCGCAAATTGCTGTCCATCACTTCAACAACAAATTCACACAAAATGTTTGCCAATAAGATGAAATACCATTCCTACATGAAAATAAAGAACTCTACTACATGAGATACGTAGTTAAAAGGACATCAAATAAAGACATTTTCCTAGAAGAAAATTCCAAACATATATTGGGAGTTTGGCCACCCAAAGAAAACTTAGTTCAAAATAAGGAGCAGCTTCTAAGTATATATGTAAAAATGCTACACATTAACCCATTAAGGCCGTGGTAGCCTATATATTGGTGTAAATAAACCACAAAGTTACATAACCCGAGTTGCAACAAATAGTGAAGGCAAACTCAAAAGCCAAAAGAATCACCTTTTTCTACTGTTATAGAAAAAGAATTACATTACTGTCTAAAGTGGATAAAATCTTTAAAAAATCAAAATTTTGAATTTGTGTTGCAATTAGTGCTGGAATTGTGTAAATCTTTGAAACTGGTCCTGAGAGATTCATATCAAAATGTGAAGAAAATTTATTTTGACTTATCTTTGTGTGAGCTAAATTGTTAGTTTATCTGCTATTTTGTGTAATTTTTTTTTTTTTTTTGAGAGTTTAATCCTTAGAGTGTTAAAGGTTGTCTATTTTCATCAAGTATCAGGATGAAATGTTGGTGTAGAATTTAATTTCAAGTGAAACAAGTGATTATACACTTTTCATATGTATTCATTTTTTTTCATCTTAGTCTAAGGCTTTATGCATATATAATATTTCAAGTCAAGTGATTATATGATTCTCAGTGTAACATTTCTTTTGTCCTAATCTAAGTTTTGCTCAGTCTTAGTATTCAGAGTGATTTTTCCTTATGTATATTCTTTCAAAGTGTTGTAATTTTTATAAACTATATATTTATTTGCTTGTAAAGAGTGTATAATTTCAATCACCAGTGTTTGTTACAGTACTCTCCCGTATTCCAGTTAAAAAAAATTGAATTAAGAGGTTGTTTGCATAGTTCTTAATAATAGTTACCGGCTTTTTTTTAGTGTACTTAATAGACCATTGGATATTCAGTGATTTTATATATTGCTTTTTGGGAGTTATTTAATTGTCTCAGAGCTTGGGTATTAATATTTTGAAAATAAACGGTTTAATGTAAAAACAAAAAGGTGAGTTTGGAACTCGATAGGCTGCTACGGTAAGCAGCTCTTCTAGGAGAAGGACACTCCGAAATCAAACCATTGTTCTCTAGTCTTGGGTAGTGCCATAACCTCTGCACCATGATCTTCCACTGCCTTAGGTTAGAGTTCTTGAGGGGACACTCGGGAACACTGTTCTCTCTTATTTATCCTCCTCCTGGTTTTGTTAATTTTTTATAGTTTTTATAGGAAATATTCATTTTAATATTGTTGCTGTTCTTAAAACAATTAATTTTTCCTTGTTTTCTTTCTTCACTAGGCTGTTTTCCCTGTTGGAGCCCCAGGGCTTATAGCATCCTGCTTCTCCAACTAGGGTTCCAGCTTCGCAAATAATAATAATAATAATAATAATAATAATAATAATAATAACAATAATAATAATAATAATAATAATGCATACTTTGCCAACCAATATATATATATATATATATATATATATATATATATATATATATATATATATATATATATATATATATATATATATATATATATATATATATATATATATATATATATATATATATATATATAAATATATATATAAATATATACATATATATATATATATATATATATATATATATATATATAGATAGATAGATATATAAATATATATATATATATATATATATATATATATATATATATATATATATATATATATATATATATATATATTATCATATTTGGGTTCCCAGACCACGGGACCATAATATAATAAATATCTGGTGCCCAGATTTCTTGGATCGTTTGAGTCTGCTTCAAGTATTGATGATAACAGGGCTGTGTTTTCGTTAAAGTTTTGAACAATTTAGTGTTGATATGATTTTGTATACTGTTAGGACAGTTTTGGAGAGGTATTAGATATAGTAAAATACAAGATGGGACAGTTTAATATCGAAGAGTTTTTGAAAAACTTGAAGGTTCAGGAATTGTCAGAAGCTAATGTAACTAAATTTCATTGGCTTTCCATTCCAAGGGCATAGGGTGGTCTTGCAATGAGTAGGATGATTAAAGACTAAATCAAGTGTCTAGCTTTAGATGTGTTGATAAACTCAGGGAAATTGTCAGTAGAAGCTATTGTAGCAGTTTCATGAACTGTTGGAGGAGGCTGAAGAAGACTTTGTAGCAAAGCAAGGACCAGTCTACCACAAACTGAAAGATTGAAACAGATAGGGAAGCAGAGACTGAGATTTGCCAAATTGCAGCAAAGTAGAATTTGATTAAGTTAAAGATGATGGCAGAAGAGAAAGTAGTAGCACAACATGCGAGGGAAATGGAAGCATGAATGAGAAGAAGGAAAAAGAGAAGAAGCCAGAGAAGTAGGAAGACTTGGGATGAAAATAGAAGAAAAGGAGAAAAAATACGAAAAAGAGACAGAGAACGAGAAGAAAAAGAGAGGGAAGAGACAAGAGAATTTGCATGACAGACAAGAGAATTGGAACTGTTGAATGCCAGTGCAAAGTCTACAATGCAGACAGAGGGGAAACCTATTAAGCACTATACCATGTTTACTGTGATGAACACCCAGAGGTTAATCTCAAACCTCAAAGAAGAGGCTCTTGACAAATTCTTTGACCATTTTGAAACGGTTGTATCGACGATGCAATGGCCCAAAGATAAATGGTCTGAGTTATTGTAAAGTGTACTCTTTTGGAAAGGTCGCAGTCCTTATCTATCCTTATCTCATGACCAGAGGAAGGAGTATCAAGAAGTGAAGAGGAACATACTTTAAGTGCATCATATGACCTCTGAATATTATGATGAAAGGTCCCGAAGTTTGAGGAATGACGAGAAAATTACTTTCCTTAATTACGCTTATAAAACACGACAATGTTTTAAGAGATGGACAGAGGCTGCTAACGTGAAGTAGATGGCTGATTTAGAAGAATTGATAGTACTGGAACAATATCTATGGGGATTTCCCAAACCTATTCAAAGGTACTTGAGAGAGAGAGAGTTGAGGAAACTTGATCAAGCTGCTTCGCTGAGCGAAGATTATAATACTATCAGTCGTAGACCCTCCTAAGAAATGAAGTTTCAACAGTTCTTCTGACAAAGTATCAATTATTCCCTGAACCATGGAAACCATTTCAGTAATAAATATGTGAAAAAGTTCAAAATTAATAACGGAAGTAGCATTGGTACTATCCCTTTGCAGAATGTGATAGTACCACAGCAACAATTGTCGTATCGTCCTCCTCCAAGTACTGTTAAAGACATGGGATGAAAATAGTGCTGTAAGTGTGACAAGAGAGGACAGGGAGAAGACGAAAATAAACCCCGCTACATTTGCACGATGAAAAGGACAAACCCAAAGAGCGTGGATACCTTTAAACCATATATTTATGAAGGTATGTTAGCACCAATAGACTGGGGTGAGTGAACGCCGGTCCAATATTGCGCGACACGACTTGCAACCTTAGTAAGGTGAGACAATGAGTACAGGCGTTGGTGGTGCAGCCTCTCACAGGCCACTCGGTTATTTTGAAGGGAATAGGAAAATAAGAAGTTACCCCTTATTGCCATTTGAAACTGTCATGTGAGTTGGTGACAGGTAATTTTGATTTTGCGGTAAAGGATTATAGTTGCCAAAGGAAACCCAGGTTTTGTTTCCTTTTGTGTGAGTAAGAGTTCGAGAGGACAATACTTGGTAGTTTTGACACCTTTGCTCATTCCCCCACGCATCCCAGTTCTTCGGGAAGTTTCTGGAAGTAGCTAAGTTTTATATTTAAAGGCAACCTCAGGGTTAGATATATAAATAGATATTACTAGCCTTAAGACAGCCATCATCCCCTCTCTAGCTCTCGCGCGCAGCTCAGTGTATTATTTTAAAAGTGTTCAGTGAAAATTCTATGTTTTGGTTTCACTGGTATTTATAATCATAGTGAGTACTTATAAAAATTCTCAGAGAATTTTTGTAAACGGGCCTATAGAAAGGTTAGGTATTTATACTGTGGACTGGTTATATATTTTTCGTTAGGTGTCACACTTAAATATTGTATTCAGATTTAACGTTAAGTGAAACAGGTGACTATAATTTTCATAAGTGTTATTCCTCTTTCTTAGTCAAAGGTATATTCAGATTTAACATTTTCAAGTCAAAAAAATATAAAATTTTCAGATAGTGACATTTTAGTCCTAATCTTCTTTCGACTGATTTATTTGATTATTGTGAATTCTTTCGAAGTCTTGTAATTTACATACAACAAATATATTTTTGTAAAGATTGTATATTACTTTCACCATTGTTTGTAATTGTAATCCTCACATCCTATTATGAACTGAAGTTAGACCTATCTGAATATTCATAATAATAATTACCCAATTTTCTTTTAAGTGTACTTAAGATATCTTTGGATATTCAGAAATTTATATATTGCTTCCTGGGAATTATTTAACTATTTCGGAGGTTATGTAATTATATTTTATAATGTAGCAGTTTTAATGTAAATTCAAACAAGTGAGTTTCGAATTCGAGAGGTTGATCAACTTGTCAGTCGTGATATATAGAATATTATAGATTTGGTTTTCAGTCACTACTCATAGTATAACGTATATTTTGGTTCCCAGACCAGGGAGCCATAATCATACAATCTATTTTTGGTGCCCAGACCTAGGAGCCATCACCGTATATATATATATATATATATATATATATATATATATATATATATATATATATATATATATATATATATATATATATATATATGTATATGTATACACACACACATATATATATATATATATATATATATATATATATATATATATATATATATATATATATATATATATATGTATATATATATATATATATATATATATATATATATATATATATATATATATATATATATATATATAGTATATATATATATATATATATATATATATATATATATATATATATATATATACTGTATATTATTGTTATCATTATTATTGTTATTATTACTTGCTAAGCTACAACCCTAGTTGGAAAAGCAGGATGTTATAAGCCCAGGGGCTCCAACAGGGAAGGTAGCTCAGTGAAGAAAGGACACACAAAAAAAAGTAAAATATTTTAAGAAGAGCAACAACACTAAAATAAATATCTCCTATATAAACTATAAAATACTTTAACAAACCAAGAGGAAAAGAAATAACATAGAATAGTGTGGCCAAGTGTACCATCAAGCAAGAGAACTCTAACCAAAAAGACAGTGGAATACCATGGTACAGAGTCTATGGCACTACCCATGATTAGAAAGCAATGGTATGATATTGGAGTGGTCTTCTCCTAGAAGAGATTCTTACCATAGCAAAAGATTCTCTTCTAACCTTAAAAAGAGAAAAGTTTCCACTGAACTATTACAGTGAAGTAAGAAGAATTGTTTGGTAATCTAAGTGTTCTCTGGTGTATGAAGACAGAGGAAAATGTTTAAAGAATAGGCCAGACTACTGAGTGTGCGTGTGTGTAGGCAAACGGAAAATGAACCGTAACCAGAGATAAGGATCCAATGTAGTACTCTCTGGCCAATCAAAAAAACCCATAACTCTCTAGTGGTAGTATCTCAACTGGTGGCTAGTGCCCTGTTCAACATAAAAAATTATAATTAAAGATAATCTAAATAGAATAGTGTGCCCGAGTGTACCCTCAAGCAAGAGAACTGTAACCTAAAAGGGAGGTTGAAGTGCACTGTTTTTTTATTTGCTCGATTTCTTTTGATATATATATATATATATATATATATATATATATATATATATATATATATATATATATATATATATATATATAATATATATATATATATATATATATATATATATATATATATATATATATATATATATATATATATATATATATATATATACATATATATATATATATATATATATATATATATATATATATATATATATATGTATATATATGATATGAATATATTTATATACATATATATATATATATATATATATATATATATATATATATATATATATATATATATATATATATATATATATATATATATATATATATATATATATATATATATATATATATATATATATATATATATGTGTGTGTGTGTGTGTGTGTATGTGTGTGTGTACTTGTGTGTGTGTGTTTGTGTGTGTGTATATATGTTTTTGTTACCTTTGATATTTTATGATAAGAGGGAAAAATGTTTGAAGTAATTTAGCTTTTCAAAAAGCAGGGAAAATTAATTGAAATTCTATTTACATTTTGAATTACAATTTATTACATACCTAATCATTCTATTTTTTTTTTTACTTCGTTACAGGATGACTCCTGTATTCAATGAATCTGACCGGTATAAGATCAGACTATGGAAGATCTCCGATGAGGTTATAAGTCCCTTGTTGAGGCAGTTTCTCATCTGGGGAAACCCAGATTGGGATCAGAAAATAAAATTTTTAAATTACCTGGAGAACAAAAAGGTAGAGATGAATAAACTAAAGAAGAAGCTCTATCCAGATCAGCATAAGACGTTGCAAAAGTATCCCACAGATGTTGCTAAGTGGGATATAACCCTTATTTGTCTCCTTTTGAAACATTGTAAAGGAGTCTTTGCTGGAAAAGATGACATTGCTTGGTCATCAGGAAGCGGTAAAGAGCCAGAATGTCTTATCACATATTTAAAAGACATAAGAAACACCATAGCTCATGAAGCTCTCAATCTAAATCAGAACGATTTCTTTGACAAAATTGAAGAAATCCGTACACTAATGGAGAGAGCACTTTGCAGTGTTGGCAAAATATGTTCACATGTCAGCCAGACAGAGATTGATGCAAATATTGCTAATTTCAACCAAAAGCTTAATGAAATAAGAGATGCAGACATTTCGCCAAAGACCTTTGATGAGTACAAGAAGGAATTGTTCTTCTCTGAACAGATAACATTGATAAGGAATAAAGGTGTTCCATTCTTAAAAGATGTCTTGAATCGGAATACAACCATAAATCCACTGTCCTTAATAGTGAAAGGAGAGGGAAGGCAGTTGCCAGTGAATGAAATATTCACAGAAATAGAACTGAATCAGGATGGAGAGAATAAGGAGGTTTTACTGGAGGACATAATAGATGTAGCCTCGGGATCTGACGCTGGAAGTTTTATTTTGCTCAAAGGACATGCAGGAATGGGCAAGAGCACTCTAGTGAAAAAGATAACATCTGATTGGGCCAACCAAAGACCCTCCATCAAAGGCCTCAGCTCCTTTCATCTGCTCTTTTATGCAGAATTAAGAGATATTGTTAATACATTTGATAGGCTTATTGAATGCTCTTTAGGAGAAGAAGTTCATCGCTCATTCAAGGATGGAGACCTTGTTGAAGCTGTCTTAGGACAAAAAACTCTGGTCATCTTAGATGGCTACGATGAGGTCAATAAGAGTTCATCCGGCCTTTTCAACCATATTCTTTCTTTAAACAAACTCTACAGCCAATTAACTGTTATCGTTACGACCAGACCTGAAGCTGAAGAGAAACTGAATGCTCATCTCGAATCCAGGGCTTTGAATGCTGTTCATCTTCGGCTTGTAGGAATTAAAGCCAACAAAAGAGAAGAGTTTGTAACCAAATACTTCTTGAGTCTACCCAAAGATTTCCCAGTTTTACAAGAGCCAGATAATCTATTAGAATTCCTTAGGAAAACTGAACACAAAATGAGCATAGTGTGGGAAGTCGCCTATAATCTCTGTCTCCTCACAATTCTTTGGATGTTCAAACCAGATGATGTAAACAGAATCACAACTGAGGCTGAGCTCTACTGGCAGATTTTCCTTCTAATCATCTCCAAATTAGAGGAGCGTTTGCAGAGGAACCCATCTACGTGTGACTTAGAATTAAGTGTCTTGCAACACAAAATAAATATATTTCTGGAGGAACTCTCTTTGGAATCTCTCAAAGGATTGAAAGATGATTTTATTAATCTTCCTCATTCGGTCTATCAAAGATTGAAGGATCTATGTCTTCGTTTGGGATTACCAATAGAAGAGCTGGCTGGAGCCTTCCTAAAGAAAGTCACCTCCTTCAACAACTCCTATTACACTTTCCCTCATAAGGGTTTCATGGAGTTCCTGGGAGGTTACAACATCCGCAAACAAGTGATCAGATCGCCAATGCATATGTGGAGTGAGGAATTATCTAAGACATGTATCCCACCACACATTCAGGAAATAATGCTTTCCAATGTTGTCTCAAATAAAAGAATAAAGAAAGCAACAGTAAAAGACGTTGTGGAAGAGCTGCATGACGGCTCTCTCCCCAAGTCTCTGGAGAAGTATCAAAACTTACTCATCCAGACACTAAGCATTTTCCACATGGGGGAAGTGGAGGTGCCATTGGCAGCCAAAATTGAGACCCTGGAACTCCTGGAGAAGTCAGGATTAAAGGACAAAGACTCCTTCCTGAAAGTCATGCACAACATAAAGTGCAATGACGAAATGTCACGGTGGATAGCGCAGAGGTTTCGCTTGATTGATAACAACACTGAAATCACTGACTCATCATTCGAGTCTTACATCGCCCTCCTTGCAGCCACTGATCCTCCTCTCCCAAACAGAGATGAAATTAGAATTTCTATAAACCTCAAAGAAAGTATCACCGGCTTCGAGGTACTAACCAAACATCTCTTGCGACACCAGGTTTACCCAAGAGTAATATGGCTTCATCGCAGCTTTAGAGAATTTACGTCTATTAACGCAGAGGAAACAGAGTCAATCAAAAGTCTACTCAGCGAAAAGTAAGTTTTGCCTTTTCCTTTGCTTTTCTGACAGTTATTCTGAATATCAGCCTACTTCTTAACTAATATCATCAAATATTTTTATGAAAAAGATAGTGATACATAAAAACACAAACACACACACACACACATATATATATATATATATATATATATATATATATATATATATATATATATATATACATATGTATATATATATATATATATGTATATATATATATATATATATATATATATATATATATATATATATATATATATATATATATATATATATATATATATATATATATATATATATATATATATATATATATATATATATATATATATATATATATATATATAAATATATATATATACTTCTATACACACACACACACACATATATATATATATATATATATATATATATATATATATATATGTTAAGCGTAGTTTTAAAGAGAAATGAAGATAGACATGAATAATCAAGCTACAGACTTTGCCACAATCCTCAACTTGAATATCATAGTCTATATCCTTTATATTACCAGTATCATTATCATCATCATCATCATCATCATCATCACGGTCATCATTAGATTCATTATAAAAAAAAGTCTCAAATTTACTTTCCTTCTCATTTATAGATGATATAAATTTCAATATTCCACCAAATTATTCCTTTTTACTTTTCATTCATATTATCATCATCATCATCATTATCATCATCATTATCATCGTCATCGTCTCCTTAATCATCTTAATCATCATCATCATTCCACTTAATAAAATTCCCGATCGAATCTAATAACTATTTCTTTCTTTTCTTCTCTTTGGAACAGTTGTGAGAAATACAAAGGCATCTGGAACCCAACGTTTCAAATCCCTCCAAATGTGAAGGAACTGAGAGTTGGGATTCCGGACCAAGTCAGCCTCGACGCCTTCTGTCGATCTTTGCAAGAGACAAAAGAGATTCAAGATTTAGGTGAGTTATAAATTTAGGATGACAGATTTTCTGTCTTCCTTTCCTTTGAGGGACTTTATGATATCTCGCCTTCTTCCCCTTATCCCATTTCTGTCATTCGTTCGGTTAATATCGTTATTATCATTATTTCTATTATTGTAACTATCATTATTATTATTATTATTGCTCTATATATTGAGAATTTTATATTCAAGGCTCAATCAAGTATCTTTTTTTTTTTTCTTAAATAGAACAATATTGTTTTCATCTGATTTGAAGTAATTTAAAAGCTTTCGATGCTGAGTTTTCCTTTATTTCCTTTCTTATATAAAAAGGAAATGATTCAGTTCAAAGGTGACATTACTACATCACTATAGTCACAATTGATTTCACAAATAATGATATTAATGATGGTGACAGTAATGAATAGTAATGATCATGATAGTAATGAAGTGGCAACTCGGGAACAGTGATAGTCACTCAAGGCTACTCCTGACTCCGCCTCCTTTCTGCGCTGATTGGTTCTATACAAAAATATGGGCGGAGTCATTTGATCTCAAGAACCAATCACCGAAAGGGACGTGAAAAGTATTATCTCGACCAATAATATTGCGATAGTCCAATAAAACTGAGTTGTTATTGGCTGTGTTTCTTTACACAGCGCTCTATGCGAGTGTATCATGAGGAGACTGATGTCATCCCATTACATAATAAAAACTACAATGCTCGCGTGCACACACATTGATTCACACACACATTAACTAACGCACACAAGGACATTGACTCACGCACGCACACACTCATTGACTCACACACGCACACAGTTTAACTCGCACACACACACATCAACACAAACCCATAGCTCCTAACTTTAGTAATTTCGTCTCTAAATTCGTTGTTTCAGTTATCATTATTCCCATTTGGTCTTTTCCTTTAAAATCTTACGAAAGAAACAGATAGAAAATGCTTGGTTGTGATTTTCATTTTCCTCAAAGTTGTTGTTGTTGCTGTTTTTCTTCTTCTTCTTTTTCTTCTTCCTTAAGACTTTTTCCTTTTCCAGGGATTCACTTTAGTGTCAAGGATGTCAGCAGCGTCAGTCACCCAATTCCTTTCTTGAAGGAGGATCCATTTGTCTTGGTCAGCAATGTCCAGGGAGAAGACATCGAGAAGGTTGGGGACATCCTTCGGGCATTGCAACCACAGGATGCAAGGAGGTGAGAACACATCATTCTTTAAGAGAGAGAGAGAGAGAGAGAGAGAGAGAGAGAGAGAGAGAGAGAGAGAGAGAGACGATATAATTATTATATTAATTTGTTGAACAGAAAAATTGATTTGAAATAAGAATTTAAATCGACATCAGATTTGGAGAAAGAAAAATCTCATAGGCCTATTAATAGAAATAGTCAATTAATAACTATTATAGAAATAGAAATAAGTTTATCAATTTGTACACTTTTCAAATGTTACTTAAAGGTTTATTTTTTATTTTCAATTCATATCCTATTTGGGATCATTGAAAATTAATTGCAATACTGTGTACGTGAAGGTGTGTGTGTGTGTGTGTGTGTGTGTTTGTTGTTGTGTGTGTGTGTGTCTGAAGGCACGTGTTCATCTTAACAAAACAAGATGCCAATAAAACAATAATTAAAAATATGGTTGACATCATTTCCTTTCTTCTTCTTTTCCTTTCCTTCCATTTCATCCGATTTTTCTTCTTTTCCTTCTTCTTCTTCCCAACAGATCCTTCTCTTCAATATACTTTCCTCGGTGTTCCAAGAAGAGGAGGAGTCCTCGGGATTTCCTCATCCCAATGATGAACTCCTTGAAGGGAGTCAGGGTGAAATACTCCATCGGTTTTCCAAGAGATGAACGACCAGATGACAAAGCCTTACTTGGAGAGATGGATCTTAAGGCAAAGAAATTCACCGGATGTGAATATTGTGTTCAATGGTGAGTTTGCTTCTTCTTTTTCTTCTCCTTCTTCATCTGTATTGTACGATTTTGATCTCTCTCTCTCTCTCTCTCTCTCTCTCTCTCTCTCTCTCTCTCTCTCTCTCTCTCTCCAACGATCTAAACCTTTCAGCAGGTGATGAGCCTAAATAACTAATCTCTATTCATTATGAGCCAAGTTTCAAAACTATTTTACTTTTGATTTTGGTCTATAATTTGTTTCTTATTAGTTTTTTTTTCTTTTCCTCATTCGATCACTTGATATTCCTTTGTATCTTCATTAATCGAATCAGAGACATTTCCAGAGAATGCCGTTGTGTGGATGATAGAGAGGTGTTAATGTGTAGAGCAATTTCCTCCTTATTATTATATTCACTTTTTTTATTATTCTGCTCATTATCATTTGATTAGAATCTCTGATCATGTTTGTTTGAATAGCAATATTCATGGTTCGCTTCCATTCTTTCCTCACTTCCTTTAATTCTCATCATATTCATCTTCCTTCTCTCTTTCACTATCATTATTATTTTTTTCTCTTAGAATAAAGATTTTCTCATCATCTCCTATGCCCTATTTCGTTAGCTTTTTTGCTGAGTCATTGCAAACAACTAAAGTCTATTGCATAATGGTGTTTTCTTCTTTGCTCGGTAGGATGACTGATATACAGATATTCCATGGTTTGAGGCCTTTCCTATGATATTGCGGATATTAAGGATCCCTAGAGCAATGAGGAAGACTGACGATTCCTGAGGCGACAACTAAAAAGAAACAAATGTCTCGAAATGTTAATCACCAAATCCTAATTCATAATATGTCACTAAATGATTCAGGTTTAACTAACTTTTATAATAATTACATAATAAAAATCACTTTCAGACCATAAAGGTCATTTATTTATAGTAATGTGATAGTATATATATATATATATATATATATATATATATATATATATATATATATATATATATATATATATATGTATATATATATATATATATATATATATATATATATATATATATATATATATATATATATATATATATATATATATTTAATTGTTATTGGATGATGAATATCTTTTCACAAAAATCTATAGATTTTGGAAATTTTTATTATGTTCATTCCACTGTTTGTTCTTTTCTCTTATATCTATTTTCAGTACTTTTCTTTTCTTTAATCACTTCAATAGAATTAATATTTTTAAATAACAAAGTAGTGTATGACTTATACCATGACATAATCTTAACAAAATATAGCGAAACTTGAATGTGCTAAGATTCACTCTAAACATTGTCTATTATCTATTCATGTAAACATAATCTATTTAAGTGATCTTGACGGAGATGGTTGAGGTGATGGTAGGTAATATGTAATAGTTAAGCTCAGCATAAATAAATCCGTGAATGACAATAATTGTGTTTTCATCACCTTTCAATTTTCCTTCATTTTATAGTAATCTACATTGATAATGTCATACAAATATGTCCCTGATATTCCCTTAAAGTTCTGCACGGAATCTGTTCCAAGAAAAAGCTCTTCAGGAAAAAATCTCTCTCTCTCTCTCTCTCTCTCTCTCTCTCTCTCTCTCTCTCTCTCTCTCTCTCTCTCTCTCTCTCTCCTGGGAGGTGAACAAAGGCAATATACTTACAAAGTCCTTCAAAGGGACAACGGCAGGCAATAAAAGAAAATAAAAATCTCAATACCAGTCCGACAGGTGAGTTCTCTGTGAAATCTCTTGTTCTATATATGATTATTTGTAACATCAAAGTAAACTTTTCAGAAGTATATCTTTTTCTCTGAACTTATATATTGAAATTGATCTGCTTTGCTGCTCAAGAATAATATCATTATAGTTAATCAATTTATTTCTCCAATTAATGACCAAAGTAAAGGAACATCAAACTGAGCTGTTTATTGCAGAGATTCTGTTTTTTGTAAAAAACCTTTAACTTTGTAATCCCCTCATATATTGATGCTATTTTCAATTATATATCAGATGAACTGATAGAACAAAAGATTGACTGACTGACTGACTGACTGGTGCACAGGGAGATTGTTCATCGTCTTCTGCTGGACCTAAGAAAAGCTGGTATCTTAGACCAGGATCTGTCAGACCCATTGAGTCAACATCTGATCAGAAGAGAAGGAACACAGAGCTGAAGGACATTGGAGAAGAGAAAAATAGGATGATGTAGGGTTTTTAAGGTAATAATTTTGACTTATTTTTTTAATAAATTATATGAAATGGATATGATAAGGAGTTACTACTTTTAAAGAATTGAATGAAAAGAGAAATATTCGTAGTTGCTACTAATGAAATGAACAGAAAGAGTAATATTTCGAGTTAATATTTCAAATACATTTATTGAGAAGAGTAACGTTAATATTCAATACTTTTATTCATATTGAATATAAATCTCGAAAAGAATTTATACGATTAGACTTAATTTGAATCTTCTCACTTTCGAGAACTTTTTTTTTCTTTTTCATAAAGGAATATCAAATTTGATTATGTTAAAATTATCTATATATATATATATATATATATATATATATATATATATATATATATATATATATATATATATATATATATATATATATATATATATATATATATATATATATATATATATATATATATATATATATATATATATATATATATATATATATATATATATATGTGAGTGAAACAGGCAAAAGTAAAATACACCGGGTGTCTCTCTTCTTCTCAAGCAGACAGACAGGAAGAATAGGAGGGAGGAACACAGGAGTAATTATGACCAAATGTCTACAATAATTGCAGATTGTGGTACTTTTCTGTTTTATCTTTAGTTATTTACTTTTCACAATGAGAAGTAAACGTTGATTCAGGGTTTTCAGACAATTCATTATTATTTTTAGATAATAATAGCTAAAGGTAACTATATATATAATAATATAAATGTATTGTATTTAATCAATTTAGCACTGATCCTTAAGCAAGAGGTTGTTGATAGTTTTGTTTTCCGAAATTTAATTTTGTATGTTTGTATGTTCTACTTTTAGTGCTTGCATCAACTAGTCCTTCCTCGCAAAGTCCTGAGCTAAACCTTACCCAGGGCTTCAGAGGACAGGACCGACAAGGGAAGCTCCAAACGAGGCCTCGCGGAACTGTGTGAATGATTTACTCACTCTGACTACGGCGGCTCTCCTCATCTAGGGCTTTTACTTTGGAGAATGAGCACTCTGCATCCATCAAGCACATGGGCGGGAGGGGCAAGTTTCAGTTAACAGCTTTGAAGTCATTATCTGCATTCTGGAACCAGAATCTGACATCAGGGTGCAGCTCCCAGAAAGGTCTGCATTGCTTATCTCGGATTGATGACGGTAAGTACCAGAAGCAGTCGTTCCTTAACTTTGGTCTTCTTTAGAGTCATCTTCCTCTTATATGTATCGAGTGTATTGTCTACAACTCCTTTATTTTACCATTTTTTATAATCAGTAATTGGTCAAGGCAAAATTATATTTATCAGAAGTAGACAAGTTTCGATAAACTTACCTGTTAAGTGTCATGTGTAACTTCAATCCTGCATAAAATTATATTTGATATTAAATCTATCTGCTTTGCCACTACACAATCTTATTAATTTAGTATATCAATCTTGTTTGGCATTTTAGGATCAGCAAGATTTCTGTTGCAGAGATTTTATCTTTTGCAAGAAGCTTGAACTCTCTAATTGATGTTGTTTCCTTTCACAGATCAGATATACTGGAAAACAAAAGACTGACTGACTGGCTGACTGAATGGGTGAATGACTGATACACTGGGATATTGTTCATCATCGTCTGTTGGACTCAAGAGAAGCTGACATGTTAGACCATCGTCAGTCAAAGCCCTTGAGTCAACTTCTGGTGAGAAGAGAAAGAACATATAATTGTAGAGGACATTAGAGAAGAAAAAAAGTTGAGGTATGATTATAAGGAAATACTTTGGGGTCACTACTCCAAATGAGTTGAAGGAGAAAAATAAAACTTGCAGTGATTGCTAATAAAGAATTGAAAGCAAAGAATAAAATATTTTCTTTTGGAAATTTTTTAAAAAGTTTTCTAGAGTCATTATTATTATTACCATTATTGTTATCATTACTGTTATTCATGATGAAGAATATTTATTTTAGAGCATCTACTACATTAGAATAATTTTAGAACCTTTTATGTTTCTTGTACCTAATTTTATATTAATTGTCTGCTCTGTTTCTTTTAGCTGGAAGTAGAAGTTAATCTCTTCATCAAATCAGCAGAAAAAAAGGGAAAGAAGTTGGATGTTTCACTTCTGCAGTACAGACAGACATACAGACATATATACAGAGAGGAAAACAAGTAATTATTAACAATAATTCCATTCCTCTCTTTCTCCAAATGTCTACAAACAATTACAACTGGAAGTGTTTTTTCTGTTTTGCCCTAAAGTATTCTGTTGTTTTTAATTTAGAGACAAAAGTAAACATTAATTCAGAGTTTCAAACATTCTTTAGAAAATCATTGAAAATTAACTATTTTTAATAGGTGCAGTATATGGATTTTATGAAATTGGTTTATCATCTGTTATTAAGCAAGATGCATTTAACATAAATTTTATGAAAAAAATATTAGTTTTATGTTTATTTTATGTTTTCAGGAGAATTATTTGATGAATTTCTCTCTGGAAATTCGTCAATTTCTTGCAAAGGCGCTTGTATCACCCTTCTGGTAAGAGGTCGTTCTAATACGTTAACTTTTTGGGGGATTTTATTCAGCAGTCTAGGCAGTCTGCATCCAGCCAGTACTTGGGTAGCAGCGGACAGAGCCGATCTTAGGGAATGTTTGAGATATAATTACCATGAGCTGCAAAACTGCAAGAGCCTGTGCATGGCCAGTAGAGCCAGGCAATCTGCTAGAACAAGAGACATTATATGCATTCTAGAAATAGATTCTGACATCCGGGAGCAACACTAAGATAGGTCACCTCCCAATGTCTTCAGTCCTTTACTTCTTAGATTATATTGATGGTGGTGAGTACCAGACTCAGTCATTCTTCAACTCTATCCTTCTCTAATGTAATCTTCCTCATCTTTGTATAAAATCTCTTCTTAACAATTCAAATATTCTGCACAAGGTTTGTTGCTGGAAGATTTGGTCATTTACACAATTGATATTTCTCCTTTTTTCGTCTTGGTAAACATTTATGAATTATGAGACTTAGAATGATGAAGCCCTTTAATTCTGAACTGTCTTTTTAAATGTAATTATTATCTTAATTGTTGAAATAAAACTGAATATTTTTCCTTTCAAAAATTATTCCCTCATACAGATAAAGGAAAGCTGAAAGATATAACCCTTTATTTACTATCCGTCCCTTAAATTGCAATTTTATACCCACCGTGAGAAGTCTCTATCATTGGGATTCTTCACTTGCAGGTTCAAATCTGGTTTTCTCTGCGCACAGGATATATATTTCTCTCCTTGAGAAACAAGACGAGGAAATCTT
>NC_090758.1:45616721-45621721 GCF_036898095.1 Palaemon carinicauda
GGTCACCACTAGAAGAAGGTTGGGAACCACTGAAGGCTTAGCCAATACTACTTAATTGGATGAATTCTGTCAATATGAGAGAGAGAGAGAGAGAGAGAGAGAGAGAGAGAGAGAGAGAGAGAGAGAGAGAGAGAGAGAGAGAGAGAGAGAGAGAGAGAGAGGGGGGGGGGGGAGTTGTCATTAATCAGTGTTTTGACATATTTGTAAAAAATTTCAAGAAATCTTTCTTATGACACGTAAGGTTTTAGTTTTTCTTGTAAATACAATTATGAATAAAGTAAAAAAATATCTAATTTACCCTAGATACAATACTGCAGAAAGATTACAAAAGTCAAATATCTTTTCATATGTATTCAGGGGTTTAGAACTGTCTTGACAAATTGCATCATATCTTTGAATAGGAGATTGATATATTGGTGCAAATATATAATCCAAATTGCATTTATTTTAGTCTAGATCTTTCATTTAGGAATATAGAAATCAAATCAATATCATAAATTAGTGTTCAAACAATAAAAAAAAAACTACAGAGACATTTTAAAATCATTCTCTTCACTACTGATTTATGAGTAAAATTAATAAAATCCTATCAAATATATTTTGTGTTCAAATGGATAAACCTTGATGATACAATATTTTTCTTATATAAAAGCATCGTTAATTTCTTAGGGGTTAGATAGAGTTGCTTGCAGTAAATATATCAATAACTTGTTTCCTCTGTTTTCTTTATCTATAATTTCTTTTTTGTTCGTATTTTGGTAAGGAATATACGGATGTTCAAAAATATATTAATATCCACAATATATTTATTATTATTATTATTATTATTATTATTATTATTATTATTATTATTATTATTATTATCATTATTATTATTTGTATATCGAATGTAGTTAATGTAAAAAGGCACATTTATTTATAATAGGATTAATATTAATAATGATAATTGTAATTTTGATTAGCTGCCAACGTCTTTGATAAAGACATACTTAGATTCTGGTTGAAGTTGTGTTTTTTATTTTGTGGTTCAATTGCAGAATATCAGGATATGCTCTATAACGTGGAATTTAACAATATCTGAAGAAAATAAGTGTTATTTAAATAATGATATTTGATGCATAAATCAAGAGTAACTTATCTTGAAATTATGTTTTAATAATCCCACGCTTCTTAGAATTTAAACAGAACCAGAGTCTTTTTACCTCTTGTAAAATGACGGTAGCTCATGTCCCTTGCTCCATTCAAGTGAATGATTCTATGCAATTGAAAAAGGCCGATAGATTGCCACCTATGTAAGAGATGCGTAGGAAGTATAAATTATATTCAGTTCCGATCAAGTAGGCCTTTTAGACTATTTTCTAACAACATTTACGTTTGGAAGATTCCTGAATGCAAGAATTAAAGAGCTCTGAGCATTGTTTATTTTCTTTACCAATAGATGGCCTTAGTAGTACAGTACCAAATTACTAATTGTCCCCCTCATCCCCTCATTATAATTTTCATTACTCTATTTCTGGTGAAAATTTCTCCATAAAACAGACACAATTAAATTTGTGCTTCATTGCAGTATAAACACAACTTAATTCTGTTTATGAAATTGAAGAATTTATATTAAATGTCAGATATATTTCTTTAACAAACAATCGTTTGTTCCATTATATTTGGGGGTCAGGGCAAAGTGGGCTTGCCAGAGAGAATGCCACTTGTACTGAAATCAATGACACAATCAAGTAATTAAACACTTATTTGATCTAACCCTCATTACCTTTATATGACACCAGAAGATAATCAATATGTTACATGGTATGACATGTATTGTTACTAATAATTACGTAGAATAACAAGTTTGCTACATCCCAAAAGACATAAACTAAGAGCGCCCTCTAGCTCCCTACCATATATCGTAACGAGTTTTACTTTACCGCCAATAGATGGCATCAGAGCCACCTTGGCCCAACTAATGTAGACAATTCTTTGACGAACACGTGGGTCAAAAAGAAAGAAAAAAGAAAAAAAAAAGAAATTATTGGTAAGGATGGAGAGGCTAGAGAATTGGTGAATTATCCAACTATATTTTCCTTATTATAAATGGATATTTTTATGAAAAAATCGTGTGATTTTTTCATATATAATGGAAAGCAGCCAGGGTTTACTTGCAAAATGTTTTCAATTTTTATTTCTCCATTAGAACACATAGATAATGAGCCTTGATACTGTATGAATGACCAACGTAAAAATCATCAACATAGTTGAGGGAAGTGGGACGAGGTTGGGACAGCGAAGCCAAATGGAATTTCCTTGAATGGAAAATATCATTATTCATTACAGAGTCAAATAATTTAAGGAGTAATAGTTATAAGCCAGAGGGGGTATAACTATGTAGTAATTTGATGTTCATATCATCAGGGTAATCAACATAAACAAATAGGATAACGGAAAAGGAAAATTGTCATATTTCAGTGTCTTCGCCAACGTCTGCCTGACTGTCCTACCTCACCTACCCTCGAATTTGTGTTTGTTGATAAGGGCGTTCCAAGGTGTGAATTACTTATAAATTAACCTTATCATCATTTCCTTAGTAAATATATGCATGTCAGTAAAGCTGTTCCTTGGTTCAATGTGCATTAAAAGAAGCCCTTAAGTACCTATTGTATGTAATAGTGTTTGTTTTATTTTATTCTGAATAGTATATTCACAGAATGGATGAAAATGCATAGAAATAATTACTTTTAACTAGACTTTTTAGATATAGAATGTTTACTAAAGGGCTGAAAAGTGGAAATCAGTTGGTGGGATTGAAAATGTGTAACTACATTTTTTTTTTTACATAAATGGTTTTGAAATGGGAATTTTGAGAACCAAAAAACCAAGCGAAGATTTAAATTCACATATACTGATTTCATTAAATTTGGTTTGATGAAAAATTATGAGACTGAAATGAGTTTAATGCAACTTATAAATTTAATATCTAATAATGCACATTAGTTCCCTTTGCTATGACGATCCATCACCTGAATGCATATAATATCGAAATGCATTTGGTGAATGCATTTCCATTTCTAACATTAAAACGATAGGGGACAACTATTTTTCGAATAACACTATAAATTATTTTAATTGAGTCATTGAAGGTAACGTCTAAGATTTAAGAGAGGACTTGAAAGCAATCATTTTTGTGAGTAACTAATAAAAATAAGAAAGTAACTAACAGAATAACTAACTATTTATCATAGAAGTAAATTTACCACAAGCATTTCATCCCATGTTAAATGTATCATCATCATCCTCATCATCGTCGTCACCATCATCATCATTATCATCATCTTTATCATCATAACCAGCAGCAGGAGTCAATAGTTCACTGCAGAAAAAAGGCCTCGTACAAGTCTTTCCACTTGCGTCTGATTATGGTCTTTATATGCCAGTCCACGACCGTAAACTTTCTTAGTTCATCAATACATCATCTTCTCTTCCCTCCCCCATTTCTTTTAAAATCTTTAGGGATCCATTCTGTTTTAGTAACGCTCTAAGTTTCTCATGCATAAGTTAATATTGGTGGGAGAATATGATTAAATACATTTCTTTTTAGAACAATTATACTTTTGCCTAATAATTCACCCATGTAAATTCAAACTCAAAAAGTAAATACTGATAATAATCAACCAAATGAAGATGAAATATAAAATACTGCTCTGTATCTTTTTTCTACTAAGAAATGTTGAAAGCCACCAAAACAGATCTGGATTTTTATCAGATACATTAAAAAACAACTAAAAAGATTAAGATTTTTATCTGACATGGAAAACAATGAAGAGAAATTTAGATTTTTATTGGAGATATTGAACACCAAAACAGATTTTGATTTTTGTCAGATCTATTGACGATCTGTAACCCAACATACTCTCTCTCTCTCTCTCTCTCTCTCTCTCTCTCTCTCTCTCTCCTCTCTCTCTCTCTCTCTCTCTCTCTCTCTCTCTCACACAGATATATATATATATATATATATATATATATATATATATATATATATATATATATATATATATATATATATATATATATAGAAAGATATATATATATATATATATATATATATATATATATATATATATATATATATAACACAGTAAAAATGTTGAAAACCTTTATACATAAGTGAATTTAAAACCTTCGCAAAATTACCCAAGATTTAAACAAGCGAAAAAAGTAATGATCGAAAATACATTATTGGCCCAGATATTCAGCGAGTCTGTAACATTGGAAGACTTGTCAAATACATCTGGGAACTCATTTTCTAGTTCATTATTGCCAATAATTAGACTTCAATTTCATATTGAGACTGGTAATAGTTTTCCTTACATATTTGAGCAGTTAATAGGAATTTAAGCATAAAGTTTTCATGGTTATTTGTCTTATAAACATATATATTTATATATATATATATATATATATATATATATATATATATATATATATATATATATATATATATATATATATATATATATATATATATATATATATATATATATATATATATATTTGTGTGTGTGTGTGTGTGTGTGTGTGCGCGCAATGTATGAATAATTTTTTTGAGTGTGGATGTCTGTGTATGTGTTTTTATATTTTTTGTGTTTATATATTGTGAATTTTTTTTTAATCTCCTGAAAAAAAAAATCCTACATTAGAAAAAAAAAAAGTCACTTAAAAAAAAGGTTAAAAAATATGCTGAAATAAAATCCTCACTGAGAAGGATGATAGAAGAATCTTTCAAAAATCTTCTTTTTGATTCATCTGGATTATAATTTGGCCCTATTTGGGCTAAAGTGATCGCAAATTTTATTTATTAAGTTGTAAAAGTATCAGATGATAATAGATTTTTTTAGGCTGGCCAGGGCCCCAGCCTCCCGTTGAGATACTACCGCTAGAGAGTTATGGGGTCCTTTTGACTAGCCAGACAGTACTACATTAGATCCTTCTCTCTGGTTAGGGTTCTTTCC
>NC_090758.1:45626721-45631721 GCF_036898095.1 Palaemon carinicauda
TTCAATGAAACCAGCACAAACCCAGGACGTCAGTGAGGATGAATTGAGAAACTGCGCCACTGAGCAACTGCCGGACGGGAAGGAGTAAAGAATTGAAAAGTCCACGGGGTCTGCCTACCGCAATTCAGTGTCCCCAAGCCAGCATATCTCGGGTCTTCTCTGTTAACATCCTCTGAGAGTCAAAGAGAAAATTGCAACAGCATAAGTAAACTTGTATATCTCTCTATCTATCTATATATCTATCTATCTATCTATCTCTCTATCTATCTATCTATCTTTTAGCACTTGTTGGAGAATTGGTAATGTTACTCCTCTATGTAAATATGTTTGCGGTAGCTTAAGTCTCACTGATTACCGCCCAATTTCCATAACTCCCATATTATCTAAAGTTTTTGAACGTCTTCTGGCAAAACGTCTTAATAGGTTTTCTGAAGGTAATCATCTATTCCCTAGTTTGCAATTTGGTTTTCGTAAAGGCCTTGGAGCATGTGATGCCCTTCTTACAATCTCCAGTGCTGTACAGAAATACCTTGATTGTGGTCAGGAAGTTCGTATGATTGGCCTTGATTTTAGTGCTGCCTTTGACCGTGTTAATCATGAGGCCCTTGTTTTCAAACTCAAAGATTGGGAGTGGGTGGGTCAATTCTTAGCATTATTATTGATTTTAATTAACAGATCTCAAAGAGTTTTTTTGATGGGCACCATAGTGAGTGTAGGAATGTGATATCCGGTGTTCCACAGGGTAGAGTTCTTGGCCCATTACGTTTCATACTGTATACCCATGACATGTGGTTTGGCCTAGAAAACAAGCTTGTTGCATATGCAGATGATGTTACTCTCTTTGCATCAATTCCATTCCCTGAATGTAGATCTGGGGTTGGTGAATCCCTTATAGAGATTTAGCTAAAATTAGTGCATGGTGTAAATTATGGGGTATGAAGTTGAATCCTAACAAAACTCAAAGTATAATTGTAAGTAGGTCAAGGACGGTGGCTCCTCAACATCCGGATCTCAGTATTGATAATGTTACTTTAAATTTGTATGACTTAAAATTTTAGGTGTGATTCTCGACAGTAAATTTACTTTTGAGAAACACATATAGGTCTGTGTCTTCTTCACTTGCACAAAAAATTGGCTTATTGAGAAAGTCTTTTCAGATTTTCGGTGATCAATCTATTCTGAAGAAGTGTTTTAATTCTTTAATTCTACCTTATTTTAAGTATTGTTCTCCTGTCTGGTGTTCAGCTGCTGATTCTCATCTTAATTTGTTGGACAGAAACTTTCGGTCTATCAAATATCTTATTCCTGATCTAGATATTAATCTATCGCACCGTCGTTCAATTAGTTCATTATGCATGTTGCAAAATATTTTTCCTAACTCTGACCATCCTTTACATTCAGATCTCCCTGGATAATACTACCCTCTTTGTAATACTAGACAGGCAGTTAATTCTAATAGCCAGGCCTTCTCCATCATCAGGCTCCATACTACACAGTATTCTAGAAGTTTTATTCCAGCTATTACCAAGTTGTGGAATGATCTTCCTAATCGGGTAGTTGAATCATTAAAACGACAAAAGCTCAAAGTTGAAGCAAATGTTTTTATGTTGACCTGGCTGACATGAGTCTTTTTATAGTTTATATATGACATATCTATTTTGACGTTGTTACTGTTTTTAGAATGATTTTTTGTTGATTTGTTCCCATCTCTTATTTATTTCCTGATTTCCTTTCCTCACTGGGCTATTTTTTCCTATTGGAGCCCCTGGGCTTATAGCATCTTACTTTTCCAACTAGGGTTGTAGCTTGGCTAATAATAATAATAATAATAATAATAATAATAATAATAATAATAATAATATACATGTGTGTGCGTGTGTTGCAGAAGAAGCATAATCGTACATGTCTCTATATATCATTTCTGGCGGGAAGTTCATCCTAAACGTTTAAAGTTCCTCAAATTAGTAAACTTCCATTAACTTCTTACAGCGAAGCAGAAAACCAATACAAGTTCCAATGAGGAAATCTTTATGGGAATTTTTCTCCCTGGAAGATGTGAAAAAGAACTCTCATCAACGATTGATTTAACTCTCTCTCTCTCTCTCTCTCTCTCTCTCTCTCTCTCTCTCTCTCTCTCTCTCTCTCTCTCTCTCTCTCTCTCTCTCACAAGAAGTTTCCGGATATAATTTTCAATCTGTTCCATAAGTAATGTATGTCTGGTAATCAATAATTATATCGTTTGAAGAAAAACCATAGCATGAAATAAAATCATCTTAGAAAATGTTGTAATTTACTATTTTATAATAAATTATCTATAATTTAAATCACAGAATTTAAAGATCTGATGATTCGAGACTTCATAACTGAACAATTCGAAGCAGGTTTGATCAAATTTATTGGATGGCAAAAGACAGATATGATAAATAACTAGCTGGCAACTCAAGTGGATCAAATGTCACCTCGGGGAAATTTACTCTCATAATTAACTACATTGAACAGTTGGAGAAAATCTATATAGAAATAAACGCGTTTTACACCACACCTCAAAAAAAAAAAGGAAAAAAAAAGGCCATCATCACATTCGTCCTTATTGAAAAAATCAATTATGTTTTTTTTTTTATTTAATCAATTTCTTTATCTATAATAAATCCTCTTATTTTTTTTAAGCTCTTATACTTTACATGTGAAGGATCTAATCTAATTTAGTTACTGTTCATGAAATATTTTATTTTGATAGTTTATTCTTCTCTTGTAGTTTCCTCACTGGGCTATTTCTCCTTGTTGGAGCCCTTCGGGATTTACCATCTTCCTAGGGTTGTACTTCAACTTATAATAATAATAATAATAATAATGATGATAAGAATAATAATAGATAATTTATTTTTTTGGGAATAATACTCGTGATACACTCTCCATATCCTCATATGTAAAAAGAGAAAAACATATAGTGGTATACATTTTTGACCAGAAATATCAACGTCTTAACGTATATGATAAATACTATTCTCTCTCTCTCTCTCTCTCTCTCTCTCTCTCTCTCTCTCTCTCTCTCTCTCTCTCTCTCTCTCTCTTAATTATACTTTGATTAATATCTGTCTTCCTGTCTTTGCTAACTAAATAGTTGATTAAAATCTATTCAGATTTTTTACTTCAAAGATTTTTTTATGAAAAATTATAAAGGGACATTAAATATTATTATTATTATTATTATTATTATTATTATTATTATTATTATTATTATTATTATTATTATTATTATTATTATTATTATTATTAGGATTCATGAAGACTACTCTATAATAATAGAAAAATATTATTATTATTATTATTATTATTATTATTATTATTATTATTATTATTATTATTATTATTTTCATTATTATTATTAATATTATTATTAATATTATTAAGATCTATGAAGATTACTCTATTATAATAAAAAATATTATCATTATAATTATTATTATTATTATTATTATTATTATTATTATTATTATTATTATTATTATTATTATTAAGATTTATGAAGATTACTCAGTAATAATAGAAAAAAAACCATAAAGGTTCAAATATGTTGAGGAAATCATTTGCCAATATAAACCCTGGATAGGTATGCTACTTGGACACCCCTTTAAGGGTATACTCGGTCGCGAGCGACCCCGACTCCAAAAAAAATTCAGGAAAAATTTAGTTATGCATCAATCTGTATCGTTTGACTTGCTAAAAATACTTCAAAGAATGCTAAAAACTACTGAAAATATAAATGATACCCATCTACAAAATAACTATTTATTGGAAATATATTAAAGATTTAAGTATACACAAAAAAAGACTTGACGTAAATATTCACAAAAAATAGAAATATACATATACACATAAATCCCTTTAGGGACACCTTCTTAGATGGCAAAGCAACAGCGTGTAATTGCTGGAAATGAGTTGGATCCATAGAAGTCAAGATCTGAAATGAGAAAAAAAGGGTAACTTTTTTTGGCCAAAAAATTTGTCCAAATTTCATGAATTTTTTGGGGTACCCAAATGAAATAGGAAGAGGCTAATTTTTTTCATAGAATAAACTCATATTATCCTAGAACAGAAATACATAATAAAATGTGCACTAAGATGTAATTTTCTGTTATAACAGGGGCGAAATCTAAAGGTCATTTTTGACGGCCTAGTTTCACAATGTAAATTTCTTATGAAAATCATTGTATCTCCTATGAAATATGATATTTATGCATTAAAATATACCAAATTATCACGAATTCCATACAGAACAAGAATATATAGAGATATGCCAACTTACCTTTCGGGTATGTCAACAAAATGGCCGCAGACTGCAACAACTCTTACAGCCCAATCTGCCACTTGAAATGAAGAATGGGGTTGCAAGCTCCATATTATCATCAACATCTCTTTTTAACTCCATTAGATGTGTGTTGATAACATCCATGCCGAGGGAAAACTGCCTGCTGGCCATTATTGAAGATAAATTCTAAATAAATAGAAAAAAATCAAATTTGCAAAAAAATAAACAAAATTCAGAAATTAGTATTTGAGGGAAAATGGATCTCATGGCAATATATGGCATCTAAGCCAAAACCAATATCATGCAAGTGGTAGACATATCATCCACCCACACTTTCCAACTATAAAGAACAAAACAAGTATCAACACTGATCGACAATTTATAATTATGTAATAACTTTGCTGTTTGATCACTTACCCCTATAAAGGTATGTCAGGGTCAAGGTCGACCCCGGGGGGGGGGGGGGGGGGTAAAAAAACGGGGAAGGAGGGAAGTTAGACGAAAATTAGTCCTAAAGCAGACAATGGCATGTAGACTAGTCACCCCTTGCAGGTCGATCACAGCTGATGATTTATGGGGAAAAAACAGGTTTTGAAAATGCTGTAGGGGTCGTGTACGACTCATCATACCTTTCCAGGGTTTTAAACATCAAATAAATAAATAATCTGGCATAGAATGTAAATATAAGCAT
>NC_090758.1:45641721-45644221 GCF_036898095.1 Palaemon carinicauda
TTTGAACACATACTAAAATATCAAGTAAAGTAGGAATAAGAACATGAAATATATTCTACAACTCCACGTTATGAATATCATAAATTTCAATTTAATAAAATATAAATGTCCCACCATCTCACCACGAACATTTGAACGCAAGAAACCACATGAAACCAATGAGGTAAAATCAAGACTCTCATAAAACCCTGGAAACACAGAGGAAGATGAATTGTTTAAGAGACTTTCTTAGTCGGGAGAAATTGCAGTAACGCCTCTCGCCTCTCATTAGGCAAAGGGTCGTTTCCTTCAGTCTATAAGGGTCGTTTCCTAAAGTCGTTAAAAAGTCAAAGATCCCTCATTAGGCAAAGGATCGTTTCCTTCAGTCGTTAAAGAGTCCAAGATCATTCATTAGGCAAAGGGTCGTTTCCTTCAGTCGTTAAAGAGTAAAAGATCCCTCATTAGGCAAAGGGTCGTTTCCTTCAGTCGTTAAAGAGTCAAAGATCACTCATTAGGCAAAGAGTTGTTTCCTTCAGTCGTTAAAGAGTCAAAGATCCCTCGTTAGGCAAAGGGTCGTTTCCTTCAGTCGTGAAAGAGTCAAAGATCCCTCATTAGGCAAAGGGTTGTTTCCTTCAGTCGTTAAAGAGTCAAAGAACCCTCATTAGGCAAAGGGTCGTTTCCTTTAGTCGTTAAAAAGTCAAAGATCCCTCATTAGGCAAAAGGTCGTTTCTTTTAGTCGTTAAAGAGTCAAAGATCCCTCATTAGGGAAAGGGTCGTTTCCTTTAGTCGTTAAAGAGTCAAATATCCCTCATTAGGCAAAGTGTCGTTTCCTTTAGTCGTTAAAGAGTCAAAGATCCCTCATTAGGGAAACGGTCGTTTCCTTCAGTCGTTAAAAAGTCCTGTCGCTTTGATGTTCGTCGGTGTTTGTCCTTTCAAAGATTATTTCATGGAAATGGAAGAGTCGGTCTCTGAACTTTGTGGAGAGGAATCTTTTAGTGGGAGGCCTCTTTCGTGGGAAGGCCTCTTTTCTGTAAGGGCTCATTTCTGGTAAGCCTCTTTTGTGGAAGAGCGGTTTTTTTAATGCCCCTTTTGTGTGATACCTCTTCTTTGGGGAGTCTTTGGTGGAAGGATTATTTTATGGTAGGCCTCTTTTCTGAGAAGGCAAAGATTTGGGAGGCCTCTCTTATGCGGGGACCTCTTTTTGCGGCTGCATCTTATGTAGGACGCCTCTTTTGTGGGAAGGCTTCTTTTGTTGGAGGCCTCTTATGTGGGAAGTCTCCTTTTATGAGTAGGACTCATTTATGAGAAGCCTTTTATTGTGGGAGACCTCTCGTATGGGGAGGGCTCATTTTGTGTGAATGCATCTATTGTTGGTGTCCTCTTTTATGGGAAGGCCCCTTTTGATGGAATAACTTTTGTGTGAAGGCCTCTTTTATGGGTAAGGTCTCTTTTGTGGGGAGACCTCTTTTGTGCGAAGCCACTTTGCAGAAACCCTCTTCTATGTAAAGGACTCCTTTGTGGGAGACCTCTTTTATAGCAAGTGTTCTTATATGGTGAGGCCTCTTTTGTTCGAATGCGTCCTTTTTTGTGCAGCCCTCATTTGTGGAAAGGACATTTTTGTGGAGAGGCCTCTTTTGTTGGAAGGTCTCTTCTATGTGGAGGAGTTTTTAATTGGAAGTCCTCTACTGGTGGATCGACAATTCTAAGCGGAGTTTTCTTTTGTTTGAAATCCTCTTTTCTTTGAAGGCCTCTTATGTTGAAAGGCCTCTTTTGTGGGAGGTCTCTTATGTGGGAAATCTAATTTCATGGGGAAGACTCTTGTTGTGGATGCCTCATTTATTTGAGACCTCTCACATGGGGATGACTCCTTTTGTGTGATGGCATCTATTGCTGGGCTCTACTTTTGTGGGATTTGCAGAAACCTTCATTTATGTAATGGACTCCTTTGCGGGAGTCCTCTTTTATAGCAAGACTTTTTTTTTTTTTTCTTTTACTTTTTTTTTGGGGGGGGGGAATAATTACTCTCTCTATAAAATCCCAAATTTCAAACATAAAAACAACGTACAAAAATGGCTCCAGGATATTCCATGAAATAGAAACTTTTTTTCATTCTATCTTTAAAAGAAGTTAAAAAATCGAACACTCAAACGAAAACAAGGACCTTTTTTTATATCATTTGATATTTGATATAGTTCTAAATTCAGCTTCATTAAACAAATTCTTGATATTTTTCGTCATAAGGATTGAAAATTTTTTCTTTTATTCTAATTCACTACGGTTTGATTTAAAATAAAAGATAGATATATTTTAGTTCTTTATGCTGCAATGATTTATGATTTTCTGGAATTCTGAACAGAAATGGTGATTATTATTATTATTATTATTATTATTATTATTATTATTATTATTATTATTATTATTATTATTATTATTATTATTATTATTATTATTATTACCCAGAGTAGTTCAAATTTATTATATTACTATTTATAATATGTAACATAAATGTTTTTGTAATATC
>NC_090758.1:45664221-45669221 GCF_036898095.1 Palaemon carinicauda
TAAGCCATATATATTAATACATTAAAGTCTGGATTCTCTTAACGACCTCGGGATCAGAGCCCAAGGCGGAACCGCCCAAAGACTATGATATCGGACCGGCGGGAATTTGAACCCTCGCCAGGATATCTGTATGCCAGTGACCATACCATTCTGCCACGAAGAAAGATAAAAGTCGATGACAATTCTTCTATACATATACCTGTCAAATTCAGGTTTTCTGTACTTAGAATTGAAATCAACCCATCTTCACCATCGTAGCTAATTGGTAGGTTTGGGACTTGGCATTCGATTATGATAAATTTTTTGCACATTTAAACGTGTTTCTTTCATGTTTCAAATAAGCCATATATATTAATACATTAAAGTCTGGATTCTCTTAACGACCTCGGGATCAGAGCCCAAGGCGGAACCGCCCAAAAACTATGATATCGGACCGGCGGGGATTTGAACCCTAGCCAGGATATCTGTATGCCAGTGACCATACCATTCTGCCACGAAGAAAGATAAAAGTCGATGACAATTCTTCTATACATATACCTGTCAAATTCAGGTTTTCTGTACTTAGAATTGAAATCAACCCATCTTCACCATCGTAGCTAATTGGTAGGTTTGGGACTTGGCATTCGATTATGATAAATTTTTTGCACATTTAAACGTGTTTCTTTCATATTTCAAATAAGCCATATATATTAATACATTAAAGTCTGGATTCTCTTAACGACCTCGGGATCAGAGCCCAAGGCGGAACCGCCCAAAGACTATGATATCGGACCGGCGGGGATTTGAACCCTCGCCAGGATATCTGTATGCCAGTGACCATTCCATTCTGCCACGAAGAAAGATAAAAGTCGATGACAATTCTTCTATACATATACCTGTCAAATTCAGGTTTTCTGTACTTAGAATTGAAATCAACCCATCTTCACCATCGTAGCTAATTGGTAGGTTTGGGACTTGGCATTCGATTATGATAAATTTTTGGCACATTTAAACTTGTTTCTTTCATATTTCAAATAAGCCATATATATTAATACATTAAAGTCTGGATTCTCTTAACGACCTCGGGATCAGAGCCCAAGGCGGAACCGCCCAAAGACTATGATATCGGACCGGCGGGGATTTGAACCCTCGCCAGGATATCTGTATGCCAGTGACCATACCATTCTGCCACGAAGAAAGATAAAAGTCGATGACAATTCTTCTATACATATACCTGTCAAATTCAGGTTTTCTGTACTTAGAATTGAAATCAACCCATCTTCACCATCGTAGCTAATTGGTAGGTTTGGGACTTGGCAGTCGATTATGATAATTTTTTTTTTTGCACATTTAAACGTGTTTCTTTCATATTTCAAATAAGCCATATATATTAATACATTAAAGTCTGGATTCTCTTAACGACCTCGGGATCAGAGCCCAAGGCGGAACCGCCCAAAGACTATGATATCGGACCGGCGGGGATTTGAACCCTCGCCAGGATATCTGTATGCCAGTGACCATACCATTCTGCCACGAAGAAAGATAAAAGTTGATGACAATTCTTCTATACATATACCTGTCAAATTCAGGTTTTCTGTACTTAGAATTGAAATCAACCCATCTTCACCATCGTAGCTTATTGGTAGGTTTGGGACTTGGCATTCGATTATGATAAATTTTTTGCACATTTAAACGTGTTTCTTTCATATTTCAAATAAGCCATATATATTAATACATTAAAGTCTGGATTCTCTTAACGACCTCGGG
Source organism: Palaemon carinicauda (assembly GCF_036898095.1). NCBI lineage: Eukaryota > Metazoa > Arthropoda > Malacostraca > Decapoda > Palaemonidae > Palaemon > Palaemon carinicauda. The sequence continues at coordinate 45,665,968 of NC_090758.1, forward strand.
ATCAGAGCCCAAGGCGGAACCGCCCAAAGACTATGATATAGGACCGGCGGGGATTTGAACCCTCGCCAGGATATCTGTATGCCAGTGACCATACCATTCTGCCACGAAGAAAGATAAAAGTCGATGACAATTCTTCTATACATATACCTGTCAAATTCAGGTTTTCTGTACTTAGAATTGAAATCAACCCATCTTCACCATCGTAGCTAATTGGTAGGTTTGGGACTTGGCATTCGATTATGATTAATTTTTTGCACATTTAAACGTGTTTCTTTCATATTTCAAATAAGCCATATATATTAATACATTAAAGTCTGGATTCTCTTAACGACCTCGGGATCAGAGCCCAAGGCAGAACCGCCCAAAGACTATGATATCGGACCGGCGGGGATTTGAACCCTCGCCAGAATATCTGTATGCCAGTGACCATACCATTCTGCCACGAAGAAAGATAAAAGTCGATGACAATTCTTCTATACATATACCTGTCAAATTCAGGTTTTCTGTACTTAGAATTGAAATCAACCCATCTTCACCATCGTAGCTAATTAGCTACGATGGTGAAGATGGGTTGATTTCAATTCTAAGTACAGAAAACCCGAATTTGACAGGTACATGTATAGAAGAATTGTCATCGACTTTTATCTTTCTTCGTGGCAGAATGGTATGGTCACTGGCATACAGATATCCTGGCGAGGGTTCAAATCCCCGCCGGTCCAATATCATAGTCTCTGGGCGGTTCCGCCTTGGGCTCTGATCCCAAGGTCGTTAAGAGAATCCAGACTTTAATGTATTAACCCTTTTACCCCCAAAGGACGTACGGGTACGTACCTCATAAGCCATCCCTTTACCCCCATGGACGTACGGGTACGTTTTCTATACTTATGCGTAGATAACAGGTCTTGGCAGGCGTTGTATTTGAAATACAACGCTTTACTGTTGTGATGTTGTTCCTTCGATGTCTTGTCATCAATGTAACATGAATAAAAAGTTTCTCTGGGCCCAACAAGGGTCAAGATGGACCTTTAAATTTTCTTTGAAGAATCAGCTGATATTTCCTGTGCAGTTATTTTAGTTTGCAGAGATATTTACACAAATATTACGAAAATAGGGCACTGTTACCAGTGCAAGAGTGTGGTTTCGTTGTTCCTTCGACATCTTATCATCAATGTAATGTGAATAAAAAGTTCTCTGAGGCCCACAGGGGTCATGAATGACCTTTAAATTTTATGTAAAGGAAACAGCTGACCTTTTATGTGCATTTGCTTTAGATTTCATAGCTATTATTATCGAATAATTACGTGAAATGGTTCCGTTGCCATGGTAACACAATGTTTTCATTGTTTTACAATGCCAGATCCCCACAGAAGTCAAGATGGACCTTTAAACTTTCTGTTATCAATCAGATTATTTTTCCTTGTATTTTTTGAGGTTTTTCATAGTCATTTATACAAATTTTACAAAAAATTGTCATCATTACTCCTGCGTGACTATTGTTTGATTGTTCCTTGGATATCGTGTCAACAATGATGAATGAAAAGTTTCCCTGGGCTCCACTGGGGTCTTGATTGACCTATAAATTTTCTTTATAGATTCAGCTCGTATTTCATATGCAGTTTGTTTAGGTTTCATAGCTATTTACACGAGTAATTACTAAAAATGATTTCGTTACCATGGTAAGGATGTGTTTACGTTTGCGCCACGGCGTAAGTAAGAAGTTCCCCGGAGTGAGCGTAACCGTCTTGCGCCACGGCGTGAGGAAGAAGTTCCCCGGAATGAGCGTAACGCTCTTTAAAATCTCCGTGTCTCGGAATTTAAAGGTCCGAAAGCAGCTGATTTTAGTTGTTATGCGTTTATTTATGCCTAACATGATTATTTTTGTATATTTTTTGTTGCTATTTTGCCGAAACTTTGAGTATATTTCTCATTTCTTGTCGTCATCCTTGCTCCCGGGGAAAAATAAGACTCGCTCTGCCATTGTTGGGCAGGACAAACAAAGACTTTTAGATTTCCTCGTCTTGTGATTTAAAGGCCTCAAAGCAGCTGATTTGGGTTGCCATGCAGCTTTTATGCTTATCAGAATTATTTTTGTATGTTTTTTATTTCTATTTTGCCGAAACATTTAGTAAATTTCATATTTTTTTCGGGGAATGAAGACACAGCCCGAGGTAGGCAGGACAGAGTGGGTGAGTACGTCACCACCAAGACTCGCTGTCTCTCTCAGTTCAACTCTTGACTTTGTGGAGGGAGGATGTGTTTCGTGCGTTATCCGTCAATTTTGCGCTTTTACAGCCTATTCTAATAAGTGATAGTGCTTTATACCTTTTTAGAATATTCCTCTTTATATGTGTGAAGGCATGTGTTGGATAAAATGCCTAATGGTCAAGAAAGATCAGTGTGAATGAAAAATTCTGTGTTGAATGGCAACTCAAGGGAAGAAATTGCGACTGTTGTCTCAACCTGGTAAACATGTAACTACGATTTGAAAGGTTGGTGTTGTGTTTATGCATGTATGTTTTCATATTATTTCAAGTATTCTATAGGAATACATATAGTATATATATATATATATATATATATATATATATATATATATATATATATATATATATATATATATATATACCGTATACATATTCATTTGAAAATACGTCGATTTATTTTAGGCAGCCACTGTGTATATTTGAAACTGACTTTGCTGAGAGAGAGAGAGAGAGAGAGAGAGAGAGAGAGAGAGAGAGAGAGGGGGAGAGAGAGAGAGAGAGAGAGAGAGAGAGAGAGAGAGGGAGATTGTAAAAGTTTCTTTCTTTCGGTCATAACTGACCTATGCTTAGAGGAATTTTATTATTTTTTTTTATTTTTGAAGAAAATTTATTGAACTTTCTTATGGCATGTGTGAAAATAAGGATAAAGCAATGTAAATAGTGGGTATTGTTAGATGAAGTTAGGCGATGACAAACTTTTTTTTTTTTTTATCGTATACATTCCAATAAATAACAGAGAATTCTCATTACAGATACTTGAAAATTATACCATCTTATGGACAATTTATTCAGCTATAAAATTGTTTCTAATAGTTTGTATTTAGAAGAAATGAATAAGGAAAAAAAATAATAAAGTGTGTAAAAGCTGTAAACCCAAATTTCTTTACCGCAAGTAACGAGATTTAGGTTTTCAGTTTTTGCTCGTTTACTACTTTTTTCCATGTTTCCTCTCGTTTAACTACAAATTCTAATATAGGATTTTATAGCTGA
>NC_090758.1:45674221-45681990 GCF_036898095.1 Palaemon carinicauda
TTCAGTGTAAAAAATTGTCAGAAAATCTCCTTTCCGGACTGCTTTCTGTGTTGGTCTCTGACTCTACCCCGCTGGGAATCTGTCTTACTGGAATCTGCCTCGCTGGAATCTGCACCGCTGAATATAAATACTCCAAAGGCACAGTGAGTGGATATTTAACTGTCAAACAGTCAGTTTAAAGAACTATTCAGGCTCAATAGTAAACAAAGTCGCAAATTATCCTATAGTTATAAAACAAATTACCATTAAACAAATGCCCATAGTTCCAACTACCACCAAAGTAAACAAAAGAAAAAGTACTTTTTAGTACAAACAGAAATATACGAAAAACATAAAGATATTTCTTTACACTCCACACCAAGGGTTCTACATTTAAATTTTGTTAAATGTAGAACTCTGGAATAACTAGAAAAATTTCAGCCTTTTCTTTTACATTCCAGGCCAAGGGTTCTACATTTCTATCCTTAGTAAATGTAGGACTAATCCCAAATTATATCTCAAAAAAAAAATATATATATATATATATATAATTGTGAAATGAGCAAAATTATGTACAATTAATAAACCCAACTATGTACAGTTATGTTCCTGAAAGGTTCCTCAAATGTCACTGATCATACCTCGAGTCTTTTGCATGCTTTGCAGAGCAGCTTTCCTCTTGGGCCTCTCTTTATTCTGAGGCTTATCTTCCCCCAGGTTTGCCGTGGGATCGGTATTATTAACAGAAATATGATCCTTCAATGTTTTAATATTTGATTGTGACATTTCCTTGCGCGTTAGTATAGGGATTAAAGATGTGACGTGTCGTCGAACCATCTCCCTGTTTTTACCTTTAAGCAGAACAGCGTCAGTTACTTCGTCAAGTACGTTAGTTTTAACGTCTTTAACTACTGCCAATGGGAAATTGGTAGGTTTGCAATTCTCCTCTTTTACCAGTACAATGTCCCCTACCTGTAATTTTTTGTGGGTAACCGGCTTATATCTACTTTTATCATTGACAGCCTGAGTCATCAAATTATTCAAAAATTCTGCATTGTAGGTTTCTATCAAATGTGTGCGCACTTTTTTCAGTTTCTCATAACTTGTTCTTATGGTATCAATAGAGTCAGTGTTTAAAGACCAATCAGGATCATTGCTAGTGGGAAGCGGCTGCATGGCTGGAATAAGATTCAAAGATATTAAGTCCAAGCCATGTATTAACTTCTCTGGGGTAATAGGGTCTGGAATTACGTCATCACTGGTATCTCTCAGACCTTCCGAGAAAGCAATAGGCCTTCGATTAACCAGGTGAATAGTTTGTGAAACCACAAACTCAAAATCTCTGTATTGAAGAACATTTTTCTTGATTGAGCAATGAAGCAACTGACGGACCATCTTCACACATACTTCCACTAATCCCCCATGAGGATGATGGCCTTTAAAATATTGCTCAAATTTTAATGGCCGTACTCCTTGTTCTTCAAAAAATTTCTGGGTTTCTGGATCATTCAGAAAGTCAGTAATTATGTTAGCTCCTGCAACTAAGGATGAACCAAGATCAGATAAACATAATTCAGGCACTCCATATTCAAATGAATGAAGCTGTAAAGCTCTAATGAACTCACCTGAGGTCATGTCAAGACAAACTTTTAAATTAATAACCCTAGACCAGAGGCAAGTTATGCAAAGAATCCAGACTTTCACCTTTTTGCCATTGTAAAGTACAAAGTAAGGGCCTATGTGATCTATGAATATTGTACGAAAGGGAACACTAGGTGGTTCTTGTCTGAATAACCTGTAGGGAGATTGATTTAGTTTAATAGCTCTCTGCTTCAGTTTTATACAAAGTATGCATTCTTGCAGGATGCGTTTCACAACAGAGAAACAGTGTGGAATCCAAAATTGTCTTCTTAATTCAGACAAAACCTTGTAACAGCCTGAGTGATACATTTTCTCATGCAAATCTAAAACAATTAATTTTGTGATGTAGCTATCCTTAGGAAGCAAAACAGGAAATCTGTAATTCTTATCATTTTTCCATCTTGAGAATTTGCTTTTCACTCTTAGAATTCCCTCATTATCAGGATATACATTGAGTTGGTTAACAATGTTTGGGATATCTTTAACGAACGTAGAACCACTGTCAAAATACCTGAATATCTCGGGAAAATAAATGTGCTGTTCTATTCTAATTATGTAATTCATTGCCTTGGCATACAAGTTTTCGTCAAGAACTCTCAGGTTTCCATACCTCTCAGTATACCTGGAGTAAAGTTTGCATTTTAGGCTCTCAATAAACTTAAACACGTACCTATAAACAGATACAAGCCTAGACAAACTGGAAAATTTGTTTACAGTCACCAAGTGCTCTGGTTCTCCCTTATCGGCTGCACCAGTAATAATTTGGCCGGATTTGAAAGACGCAGAACACCCAACTGTTGATGCTAAATGTTCTGCACATTCCTCTTCGGTGGAGCCGAAATTAATTTGATTGTAATTCTCCGAAACAACATCCCCTGATTTTGCCCTGGGGTTTGGTACAATGATATTCATTATATCACTGCGACTTGAATAGAAGTTAGCAGATTCTTTCAAAAACACTGGCCCAGAGAGGAAATTAGACTTAACGGTAGTTTTATATGAAGCTACACGAGTGCCAAGGTCAGCTGGATTTTCAATACCTGAAACAAATTGAAATCTTATAGGATACATCTCACACAAGGTAATTAAATGTTCTAACCTATTACGGATAAAGGTGCTGTGTTTATGCATCTTATCTAATTTATAACAATGGGAATTAATCCAGGATAAGGATACCAAGCTATCAGAAAACAAATGGAGTTCTTTTATGTTGATTGCTTCAACACATGAGGGCCCAGTTAATTCCTTATAGGTATCTATTAACACTTCTGCACCCAAAGTAATGGCCTGAAACTCAAGGGAAGGCATGCTCTTCCCAGATAATTGCTTATTCACAAAACGGTTCTTAGCTAGAACAAAGTTCACTTCTAATGACTGGATATCCTGAATAAAGATAACAGTTCCGTATATATCCTTACTACTATCTGTAAAGGCAATCAGTTTATATTCTCCATTTCTCTGGCCAACAAATCTTCTAATTCCGAGGCTGGGAGAAGAATTTGCCTGTCGACATATGTTTTTCCATTCTTTAATTTCTGCATCCGGCAATTTGGAGTCCTAGGTACAAGACGAATCACATTGTAATTTATGTAGAAAGAGCCGTGCTCGATTTAGAATGGGCAAAGTAAAGCCAAATACATCATAGTGACTGGCAATAGTTTTCAAAACATTCCTCTTTGTATTTGCCTCACCATCTAAAACTAGAGGCTTCGTGGATAGGGTATCATCAACTCGATCCCATAAGAGCCCCAATAATTTGACTGATCTGCTAGTTTTCTCGCCAGAGCTGTTATCAATTTCCTCTTGAATTTTAGTATCATTTGTTACAAACTGCTGAAGATAAAATTTATAGGGCTCAAATATTCCTTTTAACTCTTGAAAGGCCCACTTCAATTTTTCACTATTATTTGCAGTAATACTGCCATTATCCATATATATTAATGAATAAATGTGTCTTTTAAGCAAATTTACCTGGTCATCATCATCAGTGTCAATCATCAAAATCTTATAAAGTCCAAGTAATAATATGCAAGGGGAACAAACAAGACCAAATGGAAGTCTTAAGCTACGATATGCAACAATACTGTAATCTCCTTTTTGTACATTACGATGCCATAGAAAAAGTAACTTGCTGGAATCTAGATCAGAGAGGCATATGTTGAGAAAGGCTTTTTTAATATCAAAACACAGGAGTTTGGAATCAAAGCGTAGCTGTAATAAAGCTGTGGTGATCTTTTGGTTTAAACAAGGTCCACTCAACATGGCTTGATTGTGACTCATGGTTACTCCCTGTAATGGATTATTTTCACATAAATTAGATAAAAATACTACTCGACATTTTGTAGTGTCACGTTCTGGTTTAAATACTGCCATGTGGGCCAAGAAACTGTGATTTGGATTTTCCTCCAAGTACTGATCAAGGTTGTCAATTCTTTCTATAATGCCTTGTTCAGATTGCTCTCTAAAGCATTGGTCGATTAATTTCAACTTTACTCCATCACCCTTAGAGTATCTTTGGAAATTTGAATTTAGAATTTTAGTAGCTAGAGTTTTATTTTGCCCTAGCAAATGTTTCACTTTGTGATTCCAGATTAGTGGCATAATTAACCTGCCGTCTTTGTTACGCCTTGTATTTTGAAGAACATAATTTATTATTCTTTCTTTTTCAACTACCTTACCGGGAAATATTTGCGTGTCATAATTCAAGGTATCTGTACAACACTTATCAAGGATCTCTTGAGTAGCTCTTTCCAAGTAAGCATAATTGATTCTCCCCGCATCGTTCACTATTGCTATCCTGCCTTCACTTTCTGTCAGATCATCACAATCTAGGAGAGGATCTAAAGAATTATGACTTGAAAGGGCAAGATCCTCACATGTATATAAAGGCACTTCAGCTTTTGTCTGTTCTTCCCCAAAGCAAGGAGGGAGGTGCTTCAAATTGCTCCTAATTTGATCTGTGTTACCCACTAGCATTACACCTGCAGCAGTCAAGGAATAAACCGACGGTGCATCATTCTCATTACCCCCAAATGAAACTGTTGTTTCAGGAAGACAATAAGCAAAATTTGACCCGAGAATAAAATCTATGTTATTAATTTCATCTTTTCCGTCCTTCAAGAAGTCATCCGCCAAGGAATATCCCCTGTTCATAAATTCCCGAACAATTTTCTGCAAGCCAGGCAATTTCAATGAAGTGTGAATAGATGGCACACCCGTTGCTTCAATCTCGTAAATATGATCTCCAATCGTCAAAGGCACTTTGTAAGACTTTGTATGATAAACTTTGGAAGAGTTAATCCATTGATTTTGATTCTGAGATCAGAATTTATGACAGGAAAGTTTTCATACTTTGCCCTCTCCTCTAATATGAAGTTTGACTGACACCCGCTGTCCCTCATGCAACGAATCTTTGTCTCTCCCTGAAGGATGCAAGAAAAGGTAGGAAGTATTGCGTGGCTACAGTCTGTGACTTTGAACGACTCAGAAAATTTCTCCACAAATATCATGCTTGAATTACTCTCCTTCACAACTCGATCACTTTGTTTAGAATTTTCCTTTTTCAATTTAACATTACTTTGACCACTATCCCTCAGGACTCCACTGCTTTCTTGGCCCATGCATAGAAATCTGAAGTGCCAAGCGCCACAATCGCAACGTTTCCGGAAGTGAAATTTACAGGTATCCTCATTATGATCCAACCTGCCACATTTTATACAAGCCTTCAAATTTCTTAGCTTGTTGATTTTTAACCTAGGTTCAGGATACTTTTCACATTTGTGAATGGGATGTGAGGAGTCACCATCCTCATTACATAAAGGACACACTTTGAAAACGTTCAGTGACGGACCTGTTTGGTAATCAACATTTGCAGCAAAACTTGTAGCTCTCTTAGGACAAAGTTCTCTTGCTTTCTGCTTAATTTTATACTGTCGTTGACTGGTTAAATACCTTTCAGTGGCTTCAAAAAATTTATCTGCTATCTGATTCAAAGATGGCCTGGTTTCGTTGGTGATATGAATTAAATGAGATTGGAAGTTCTCATTTAAACCATGCCAGGCAAAATACTGTAAAATATCTTCTGAAGTTATTTTTAAAGCGCTAATGGATCCGCAAATAGAATTAATTTTCCCTATGTACTCAAACGGTTCTGTATTGTAATCAAGTTTCAGATTCGACATTTGTTTGATGACATTGCATTTTCTAGTGACGGGAGAGGCTAAAGCATTCAACAAAAGATCTCTTGCTACGTTATAAGAATGCTGTATGCTATCCAGGGAATTTATCAAAGACAAGGCACGCCCTGAAATTTGCTGTTTCAAAAGTAAGAATTTATCGTAGTCAGAATAATTGAAGCGTTTCGTCGTATCTTCAAATTGCTGAAAAAACCTAATAAGATCCTCTCCCTCTTCACTTTTGAATTTAGGTAAAGGGGCAGTTGCGCTCTTAAGCATGCTGTTCAATGTGCTTCCAGAAACTTCCAGACTGGAATGATTTGGACTGGATGTAGCTAGATGAGACAGAGTAGACAAACATTCATTGATCCTATCTTCATACTTACAACATTCTTCAATTTCTATATCATTTTCAGCTATGGCTTTCGTCTCATCCTCTGAGTTTAATTCCCATTTCAGGGTTCGAATGACCGAGTCGGCCTTTTCAAGCTCATCCTGGAGTCTTTTCAATTTACTAACAAGGCAGTCTCTCTCCCGAGGAGTGTTATTACCAAAACTGTCTAATTCAGAATGAATACGGTTGACCTGTCCTCGATAGTTAGCCCTGGAGCTAATCAGAAATTTCAAATCTTTTGACATGCCTGCGATCCCCTTACAAACCTAATGAAATGAATATAATCTAGAGAGTCACAAATGACTCATTCAAAAAAAAAATTGAACTAGACCTCCCGACAGAAACTGCTTAAGGGGCACAATGAAAAGTCGTTAAGACCTCTAAGTAAAAGTAACCAGTTGTTAAAAAACAACCCTAAATCACCAAAACAAATTCGAATGGCCGAGCGGATAAGAAAACAAAGGACGGAGAAACGGCAACAACTAGCAAATAACCAACAAGTCCCTGTTCGGGCGCCATATGGTAAAAATTATGAATTGACAATGAGGATTTAAACCAAAGACAAAGAAAACTATTGAGTTTAATAAGTGAAATTATAAATGTTGAACTGCCGTTTCTCGTCTTGAGAGGAAATCACCCGAAAAGCTGTCTTCGGATGTATGCACCACTTCCTCTCCACAGTAACTCATCTACCATATGTAAAGGACCTAAAATAATAATAAAAAAGAATTTACACCTCTTGAAAAAATCAATTTAACGTAAGAAATTAATCGACAAATTTAACGTGAAGGGAATGAAATTCAGCAAGCTAGCTTCGTGAAAACGTAAATTTCGTAAATGAACACTCGTTACTAAATAAGAAAAACAATATATAAATTACGTTCGTAGTTAATCTTAGTCAAAATGAAACACTATTGGTTTACAAACCAAAGGCACAAGTATAATGGTAATTATAATGCTAAAATCCTTTACTTTAATTTTTTCGACGTGTTGGCGACCATAATTTAAACTATAACAAGCGTAAATTATATCTAAGAAACAGATCAATCCTATTGAGCCTGCATAAGGTCTCTCAACTGACTTACGTTTCTTTAGATCCTGGTCTTTCGTGGATAGATAAGTCCAGTTGCTCGTGGTGCTTCTCTCCGAACATGAAGTCCTATCGCTCGGCCAAGGTGGAGTTTATCGCTCCATGACACTTGAAATCTTCAGTGTAAAAAATTGTCAGAAAATCTCCTTTCCGGACTGCTTTCTGTGTTGGTCTCTGACTCTACCCCGCTGGGAATCTGTCTTACTGGAATCTGCCTCGCTGGAATCTGCACCGCTGAATATAAATACTCCAAAGGCACAGTGAGTGGATATTTAACTGTCAAACAGTCAGTTTAAAGAACTATTCAGGCTCAATAGTAAACAAAGTCGCAAATTATCCTATTGTTATAAAACAAATTACCATTAAACAAATGCCCATAGTTCCAACTACCACCAAAGTAAACAAAAGAAAAAGTACTTTTTAGTACAAACAGAAATATACGAAAAACATAAAGATATTTCTTTACATTTATCATCATCATCATCATCAT
>NC_090758.1:45689513-45692013 GCF_036898095.1 Palaemon carinicauda
GATCCTGTCGTTGGGATTCAGCCAGGGCGTTGAAATCCAATCCCAGTTGAACGGCAGCCAACGTGTTTCTTGACAGAGCATCGGCAACGAGATTCATTTTCCCAGGGACGTATTGGAGGGTGCAATTGTATTCAGCCACGGCGGAGAGATGTCGGCATTGACGGGCGGACCAGGCGTCAGACTGTCGAGTGAAGGCGTGCACCAGAGGCATGTGGTCTGTGCGAATGACGAAGGGCGTATCTTCTAAGAAATGGTGAAAGTGACGGACAGCCAAGTGCACCGCCAGCAATTCTCGATCGAAAGTAGAATAACCCGATTCTGCCTTGGACAGTTTTCTGCTGAAGAAGGCCAATGGACGGGGCGAGCCTTTGACCACCTGCTCGAGTACTACACCAATAGCGACGTCACTGGCATCGGTGGAGAGAAGGAGAGGGGCGTGTGGGATAGGAAAAGTGAGAGCCGCAGCAGTTGATAGGGCCTTCTTTGATTAGCAGAAGGCTGCTTCTTGAAGGGGACCCCATTTCAGGTCCTTTGGCTTGCCCTTGAGGGAGGCGTAGAGGGGAGCAAGAGTGGCGGCAATGGCTGGCAGAAAACGGTGATAATAGTTGATCATGCCCAAGAATTCCTGCAGAGCTTTGACGGTCGAGGGCGCGGGGAAGTTCTGAACGGGTGCTACCTTCTCAGGGAGGGGATGGACTCCTTCAGGAGTGATACGGTGCCCTAAGAACGACACTTCGTTGGCGCCAAAGGTACACTTGTCGTACCGGACTACAAGGCCGTTTTGTTGCAGGCGGTCGAGCACGATGCGTAGGTGACGGAGGTGTTGCTCTTTTGAGGAGGAGAACACAAGTATGTCGTCCACATAACATACACAAAAAGAGAGGTCCCCTAAGATGCCATCCATGAGACGTTGAAACGTTGCCCCAGCATTACGAAGGCCAAAACAGGAGTAATTGAAGGTGTATGTACCAAACGGAGTGGTGATGGCGGTCTTGGGGATGTCTTCTGGGTTCATAGGCACCTGATAATGCCCCTTCAGGAGGTCGAGCGTAGAGAAAACCTTCGCTTTGTGCAGGTAGGAGGTCACATCGGCAATGTTTGGGAGGGGATAGTGATCCGGTTCTGTTTGCATGTTCAGGCGCCTGTAATCCCCGCACGGACGGAGGGAGCCGTCTTTCTTCAGAACGATGTGTAAGGGTGACGACCATGGGCTGGAGGCCTTTTGGCAAAGGCCCATTTTCTCCATTTCGGCGAACGTCTGTTTGGCGGCAGCCAATCGTTCCGGTGCCAGACGTCTGAATTTTGTGAAGACTGGGGGGTCCCGTCGTCTTGATATGGTGATAAATACCGTGCTTGGCAGGAACCGTGGGCGTTTGGCAAAGTTCTGGACGGAAAACTTCCGGGTACGACATGAGGAGGTGGGCGTAGGCATCCGTGGGTGCGCTGATGTGGAGAGCGAGGTTAGAGGGGGTGGGTTGAAGAGGTGTCGACAAGTACGAGTCTGCGTTGACCAATCGTCGGTGGGCAACATCAACCAGAATGTGGAAATGAGAGAAGAAATCCGCACGAAGGATTGGCATTGTGACGTCAGTAACGAGAAACTTCCAATTGAATTTACCGTTTCCGGACGACAATGTGAGGTTCTCGTAACCGTAGGTGGGTATCGCAGATCCGTTGGCAGCTACCAAGCGGACGTCGGCTGATGTAGACAGACTACGTCGTGCCTTGAAGAGTTTCCTTGGCAAAAGAGAGCGACAAGCACCCGTGTCTACCAAAAATCGCACGCCCGTTCCTGCATCCTGTAAAAAGAAAAGATTAGAAACATGGGAGGCCACTGCCACAAGCGATGGCCTACTTACACGTTTTTTGGCCACTGACAATCCTTGGCACATTTCTTCGCGGTTGCCCCAAATCTGAAGTGGTAGTAGCAAAACTGCGGCGGATGGGAGGTATTAAGTGGCTGCAGAAGTCGTTCGTTGGGGCGCGAGCGATTGGTGGGTGGTGGGCGGCTTTGTCGCCGCTTCGGCACGTAACGGGATAGGCGTGTATGTCCTACGGCATTCATGTCAGCTTCGGTTGACGTTGAATAGGGATCCTCGTCGTCAGGGGTGGAGGCGTTGATAGAGGTCTTGAAGTGGCTGTCCATAAGGGCGTCGGCTTTGGTCATCAAGTCCTTTATGGGTAAACTATCGACATCGGGTATGGCAGCGCGTGCAGGTTCGGGTAAACGGCGTATCCAAAGTGCACGAAGTAGGTTCACCTCACGAGGAGAGCCGTCTGCGGCAGGTTGAAGGCAAGCGATACTGGTCATTTCCCTGAGGGCAAGCGAAGCCCTTTGGTCCCCCAACGGTTGTTGCGAGAGATGAAAAAGCTTTGCTATACGGGCGGCTGGTGACGGCGAGTACTGCTGCAGAAGGTATGTTTTGAGGGTGTCATACGCTATTGGGGTGTCTCCTTGTTCACAAAGCCAGTCGGATATTTCTGGGAAGGTGTCCTCAGG
>NC_090758.1:45699513-45722013 GCF_036898095.1 Palaemon carinicauda
CCGGACATTTCAGTCCATCCTGACTTTGGAAAGCTGTTTGTCTGTCTGCCCACCAAAGTCAAAGTCAAAGTCAAAATTTTTATTTCCATCATTACAATGGTTATTGATTTATTAAAACAAAAAACTATATATTAAAACAATAAGTTATATATAAGTTCCATTGCTAATGGATAGCTTTACATAAAAGATACATAATACATAAAAATATAAGATAGTATTACTTTAAAAACCTATACACACTGAGAGGGTGTAATTTGCTCTTTCAGATTAAAATTTTCAATAAATTAGTATCATTCATAAATTAAGGAAAATAGCGACTTCAATCAGATGAACATAAAATTTCATAAAATTAAAAACTCATAAAACATCGGTGATAAAAATAAATAGAAAAAAATAAATCCATCTTATTCACAGTGTTTGTTTAAAAGATAATCTTCAAGTTTCTGTTTAAAAACGTTAGCACTTGAACAATCTCTAAGATTTGGAGGTAGCTTGTTCCAGGCTGATGGGCTCCTTATTGCCATAGAGCGTGATCCGAAGTCAGTTCGGTATCTTTGTACATATAAGTTATTATTTTGCCTAGTTGAGGCATCCCTGCAATTACCGATATTTGAAAAATCAAATACCCAGCTTGGGTATTCCTTTTTTAAAACTTTAAAAACAAAAACACAAATTTCATAGATGTATTTATTTCTTAATTTTAACCATTGTAGTTGTTTGAGGACTGGGGTGATGTGATCATATTTTCTAACCCCCCCCCCCCCACCCCCTACCGCGACCCGAGCAGCAAAATTTACAAGTTTCTAGGCTTTTTCTAAGTATACGTCGTTAGTCCCTTCCCAGATTTTAATACAATAACTTACTATACTTAACGCTAGGCTTTGAACTATTATTATTCTAGTCGAATTATCAAAATGATCTTTTATTCTATTATTATACATCAAGATACCGCTCACTTTTCTACTTATTTCATCAATGTCATGATTAAATGTCATACATTTGTCCATATACAAACCTAGATTCTTTACGTAATTGCTAGGCTTTACCTCTTCACCATCGAATCTAATTGTTATATTACTATCAATCTTGCTCATGTATTGTGAAGTACCTGTAAACATGCATTGCGTTTTACTGGCATTCATTAGCAATCCTTTCCTTAAGAAGTATTTTTTTTATTTCTAATAAAATAAATTCTGCCTTTTCAATTAACTCCTCCAAGTTTTCTAGCGAATCAGAGAGCATAACTTGGGAGTCGTCCGCATACTGAATTAAAAAGCAGTCCTTTATAATTTTAGCCATATCATTAACGTATATCAAAAATAACATTAGGCCCAGCACCGACCCTTGAGGTACACCATATTCAACTTTCTCTAACCTCGACTTGACATCGCCTAGTCTAACAGCTTGAGAACGATCTTGCAAGTAATCACCCAACCAAAAAGTATCAATATGGTGTTCTTTGCATGCTTTCAACAACTCTATATGGTTCACGCTATCAAAAGCTTTTGAAAGATCACATGAAATTAACAGGGAAATATTCTTATTGTCAATATTCTTATATATTTCATCTATCAACTTCATGAGCGCAGTCTCTGTGGATAAGCCTCTACGAAAACCATGCTGTGTATTAGATAACAGTTTGTTTTCTTCGAGATGTTCCATAAGCTGTTCAGCTACGATTTTTTTTTATAACTTTAGACAGGACTGGTAAGATAGAAACGGGTCTAAAATGGCCTGGGTCATCTTTATCTCCGTTTTTATTAAAGGGGTTAACTAAAGGATGTTTCCAAACAGATGGGTACACACCAGTTACTATGGACGTATTGATAATGATCGTAACATAAAAAGCAATAATTAAAAGGGAATCCTTTAAAAAACGAGTGGGAATGCCATCTACTCCAAACGCATTACTGTTGCTCAAATTTTTAATCGTTAATATTACTTTTTCCACGGTCATAGGCTGTGGTCTGAATAAGTAAATAGTATTGTCGACCTCTATTTGGGTAGTTTGCAGGTTTAGTATGTTATATTTACAGAGAATTTCTTGTGTTTTCTTATATGTATTCCTTCCTACATTGGCAAAAAATTGTTAAACTAGTCTGCTTTAGTTTCTGGATTGTCAAATTCGACTTTAACATTTCTTCTATTAGGTACCATAGTATTTATTATTCTCCAAGTGTCTTTCATGGATTTACTTTTCCTGACTTCATCTTTAAAGTACAAAGCTCTAGCCACCCGTATATTGGCGCTTACTTCTTTCTTCTTTTCTTTATATTCAGTGTTTAGATTTTCATTTTACCTATCTTCTTTTAGTCTCTTCTGAGCTGCATCTCTCTCAACTATTTTTAATTTTAACTCAACTTTAATCCAAGGAGCACTTGGTCGCTTTATTTCTTTAGTGGTAACAGGGGCACATATATATATATCTAAACAATAATTGAATGTATCATTAAAAATTATAATCTGTATATTTACGTCGTCCGTACTAAGAATTTGATTTAAAATAGGAGTTTGTTCTAATAACATATTGTTCAACCATTCCTAGGAATAATTTCTCAAACTTCTGGAGGTTATGATTACTGGTTTGCGTTTTGGTTTCTCAATATCAACTATAAAGGAAATGTGTTCATGGTCTACAACTAGACTGGGATTGACTTCAATGTTATAGACACTGTCATGCTTATTCGTAATTAAAACATCTAATAAAGTCGATGAGGTAGGAGTAATTCGTGCAGGTTTTTCTATTAGCTGCCTAAGCTTTGTTACATTCACTATGTTGTTTATTTTCGCTGTGCTAACCAACAAGTCATCATTTTGGTCACCTAGTACATATATGGGCTTTTTCTTTAAACAAGCAGTTCTTAAGCATTCTAAAATATGATCATAAGTAGTATTTGAGGCATGGGGGTGTCTATATAAACATCCAACAATAACTGAAGGCAACTTACGATTTTGTATGGAAAGCCATAGCTCTTCTATACCATCTATCCTGAGTAAATTCAAGTCACATACTTTAACAGAAAGACCATCTTTTACATAAATACAACAGCCTCCTCCCTTGCCTTTATCACACCTGTATACAGAATAATTTGGATAGTCAATAAACGAATCAGCAATATTTGAAAATAGCCAGGTCTCGGTTAAACACAAAATATCCACATCATTAGCATTTAGAAAATTTTTTCTTACTCAGTAAAGACTGTACATTCATGTAATCTATACGAAAGAAGTTCGTTTTTACTCTTACATTATCATCTCTGGCACTCTCTTCATGGCCAATTATTCATTCCAAACTATAAGTGCATGGCCGTTTTTCATGCCCGTTTAAATGACAAATTTCGCATTTTAATCTAAAGTCATATCTACGCTGAGATTGCCTATGATTCATTTCCCCACAATTATAACAACCATAATATTTTTATCTAGGTATTTCATGATCACTATATTCCGGGTAAGAGTAATTATTACGATTAACCATATTAGGAAATCTTTTAACATTTTTTTTTTTTTACCACGGAAAGTATCTCTATCATTTCTAACATTAGCAGTAAATCGGGTCCTCTTCATTTTACTTATATTATGCCTAGCATTATGTGATAACGGTGGAAATTCCTCATTATATTTTTCACTTGTACCATCAATTTCATTAGTAACATAATTTACCAAGTTCTGTTGTCTCTTAATCTCCTGCCATCTGTCATTCAGCTCAAAATAGTCACAGTTATGTGCCAAACACTCCAATAACTTTAATGTTAGTCGTAGCACTCCATTTTTCCAATTCATCATTGAATTCATTTATTCTTGGCTGAAGATCATCGTCTTTCGTCGATGGCACCAGCTTGCATAAATAGATCTTCATATCTTGTTTCTTCGATCTCAAGTCACTGATTACCACACCAAGACTATCAAGAATTTTTCTTGTCGATCAATTATTTATGATATCTTTGATTCCGCAATATATGATACAATTTCCAGGAACCCAATCGAGTTGATGATTTATCCAGCTAGTCAGTGCATTTATGGTTGCATCGTTTATGGTTCGAATTTTGCTCTCTGTTTATAGGTCACTCGATCTGATGCATCGAAGGTTTGAGTCCCCAATAAGGAGGGTAACTCTTGCAAAATCTTAACTTCCTCCTTTAGTTTGAAAATATTCTCGTTTGCCAGCATTAACTTTTCTTTAGATATCCTTAACTGCTCATATATATCTTCGACTTCGATTTCCTTCATCGCAAGCCTTTCTTTAATTTCTTGAATTTCTGTCAGCACTTTTCGAAGTCAGGGCAATGTTTCGTCCAGGTCTTCTTCCGGACGTTCAGCAGAGCTCTCGTCTTCTTTTCGACAATTTTCAAAGAAAAGTTCAACTAGCTTTCCCTTATTGCAGTTCCATATTCCTTTAAGACCCAATTCGCAACAGTAGTTTCTTAAGTCAGTTTTTTTTCAGTGTGTGTAAAAATCCTCTTGTTGGATTTTCAAGAGACATTTTGCCTTTGCTTAGTTCGTCAGCTACTCGTTCTATCTCTCTCTGTATTATTAAACCCTATTTGAAATAACAGGTCTCCTATTTTGTCTTAAGTTCGTGAATATTTTCTTTAATCCTTAATTAAATATTAATTACAACATCCAATATGTATGATATAGTATTACACACTTCTAGGTTGAACATAAAGATCTTCTCTATAAAATGAAGTAATCATCTGTCCAGTGCGCATGCGCAAAAATTGAGACATCCAAACGTAGGAGTCCTTTCAAATTACCTATATCTCAAATGCTAATTTGAAGCACAAATCTGACACACTACTCTGTGTATCACTGTCATAATCATCACAGTCACTTCATGAGACGTACTTCCATATTAGATTCATCAAATTGGTCATATTACTTCACTAAAATCACTATAATTAGGGAGGTCATGTAATGGTCTGCTTATACTGTCAACAGAGAGAAAGATGTATCCCACTTAGCAACTATTCATACACTGTTGATACTATTTCAGTCAGACTTGGTAAAATGGTACACCGTCTTGTATAAATTTGCATGATAGGATATTATCATCTGTAACTTTTATCTTTACCTGTGTGTGAAGTTGTTGAAAAGTCCAATGAAACTTATCCTAAAGTCTCACTGAAGTCCATCTTTCCATTTGACGTATTATTTAGTCATGTCTTGGAAGATGATGATAAATCCTGGCTGATGGGAGGCATAGGTAGATTAGTATTTGTGAATTTTGATACCTGATAAGAAGAAACCTTTTACTTTTCTTTACAATGATTTTATTGATGTTAATTTATGATTGTTCATAGACTGTGTTTATTTACAATTTTCACTTGGATTTAGTATTACTAAATTGTATTTTGTGTTGATTGTAATGAAATTATTATATTTGTAATCGTGTCTACTAGAATAATTTTGTATTTGTGAAAATCCATTGGTAATGATCTCAAACTTTTTGATAGGCCGTAGGATTTGATACATGTACATTAAATTTATGTATATTGTGTTACAAGACTTATGAAAAAGGTTTGTCTTTTTCTATTGAATATCTGGGTAAAATAATAATACTGCAATTCGAAATCCTCATCGTATTATAGAACAAAGAATTTCTAGATATTTCTCATAACTGCTTCGACACCAGTCGTCTGATGGGCGTGAGTCCTACAGGAAGATTCGAGAGTGGAACCCTGGCGTGGCGGTCTGTTGCCTAATGTTAATCCTGTACGCTCCCGAATTCTGTAGAGTAAAAAGATACCAATATATAGGACGGGTGACCGAGTTAGAAGACAGTCTTGTCTTACCACTACTCGTGCGTGGATGCCCTGAAGTTTATGCGTCATTAATACAATATAATATCTTGAAGAAGATATTATAGGTATTATGTTGGCCAGGGCACCAGTCACTCATTAAGTTACTACCTCTAGAGAGTTATTGGGTCTTTTGACTAAACTACATTAGATCCTTCTCTCTGAATACGATTCATTTTGTCTTTGCCTACACATATACTAAATAGTCTGACCTATTCTTTCTATATCTTCCTCTGCCCTCATACATCAGACAACACTGACGTTAACAAATAATTCTTCTTCGCTCAAGGGTTAACTTTTGGAGTGTAATTATTCAGTGGTTAATTTCCTCTTGGTAAGGGTAAAAATGACTCTTTAGCTACGGTCAGCAGCTCTTCTGGGAGAAGGACACCATTTTCCTCTATTCCTGGATGGTATCATAGCCACTGTACCATGATGTTCCACTGTCTTAGATTTCTCTTACTTTAGGGTACACAAGGGAACGTAGTTCCTTCTTACTTTTTTCCTCTTTCTTTTGAGCATTTATATATGAAAGATCTAATTCAAAATTGTTACTGTTCTTAAAATATTTGATTTTCTTTGTTTATTACTTCCCTTTTGGTTTATTGGTTTCTTTTCCTCACTTGAATATTCTTCTCTATTGGAGCCCTGGGACTTACAGCATCCTGCTTCTCCAACTTGGGTTGCAGAGGAGAGATTTCTATTTTATTCTTTATTGTATCAGTTTTTTGTAAAATCATAGAGAGAGAGAGAGAGAGAGAGAGAGAGAGAGAGAGAGAGAGAGAGAGAGAGAGAGAGAGAGAGAGAGAGGAGTTAGTTAATGTAATGATTGTTTGTAGCGACAAAGACTGTTGATAGAATTGAGGTTGTCTTGGGCAAATGCTTTTTTTGATTGACTGCAGCTAGAGTCAGTGTGTTGTGAAAGCTGTATTAGTTATCTAACTTTGTAATTATTTCCAACCAGCTTTGGAAGTTTCTTTTTTTCTTTTTTACCCGTAAGTACAGTTTTATGTATCTATATTTGTCGTGACTGCAAATAAAATAGTTTATAATCGCATCATTGATTACAGTGCGATAGTATAGTTAGCTAGGAGTGTCCGTAAGTTTCTTTTTCTTTTCAGGCCGCAATTCCTCCTTCAAAGGAAGAGCTTTTTTTTTTTTTTTTTTTTTTTTTTTTTCCGAATGTGGACTTGATTGTTTCTGACTAGACAAATAAGGATTTTGATTCGACTGCTCCTTAGAACTAGGTAACTGTTGATGTCCCAGCCAGAGTAGACAGTATTTATTTTACCTGCCATGTATTTGACTGTGAATTTATATTACTAAAGTGTTTTTTTTTTTTTTTTTTTTTTTTTTTTTTTTTTTTTTTTTTTTTTTTTTTTTTTAAGCGGAACTATTTTGCAGTCTCAATATGCTTCAGCTCCCAATCACCAGACAACTCAATTGATGGGCGATGATTAGTTACCAGAAGTAGGTTAGGACAACCCAGCAAAGAAAGACAAGCTTTTTTCAGAGACCAGACCACAGCCACCACCTCCCCCTCGATAGGGGCGTAGATCAATTCATTTTTGAAAGGGGCCTGCTGCCCTACAATGCTAGATTCCAACCCCACTGACAACATAAACGTACATCAGTATATAAGCAAGAATGATATTGCTATAATACGACAAAGCCCATTCACTCTTTACTCCAGTCAGTCATAACAATTGTTGGTCTCGTTTTGTCATAACAATGCAAACCCTCAGATATTAACCTACACACATCATTTTTGGCATATTCACATTTAGATATCAAAATTTCTCCCCAATACACCTTTTTACCTGCCCCTTTTTTTTATTAATTCTCAAAATGGTGCCACGATAGGGGCCGTTGCAATGAAGGGAGCCAATTGATTGACCAGCCAAGACCATGACCGAATATCAGATTTGGTAGGTTGAACAGGCACCAGGAACGAACTTCTTTATAGCAGCCAGTTTGTCCTCTGAAGGCAGATATTCGTCCTACCTAACATCATATCCCACAAAATTCACGGCCCTCTCACCAAACTGGAATTTAGGTGCGTTCAGAGTTACACCATTCATCTCATACGCTAACAACAAATCAAAAGTACCGTTTGCTTAATCAATCCTTCTCTACTAGAATAACACAATAATATATCGTCAATACATTTCAATATCCTAAGTATATCCACAATCATTACCTAATATATCGTCAATACATTTCAATATCCTAAGTATATCCACAATCATTACCAAATCCTTGAGTCTAGGCGTCTGGGTCAGTGCAGTGCCCCATGGTTATGCGACAATACTGATACAAGCGGTTATAAAAGTCGAAGGTTTTTAACTTTCATCGTCCAACACTACCTGACGGAATCCCCAGAGTGCATCGACCGTAGTTTTAAAAGTATGCCCCGAGACAATTGACACCATATCAAACTGTGCAAACTTATGATGAGTTTCCCTTTTACCGCATGCATTGAGTTTTTTTTTAAATCAGCAGTCATCCACGGAGTGCCATCCTTTTTGGCTACCACCCTCATGCAGGCACTGGTTACAAGATAGCTACTAACAAATCCTCCTTTATATGCTTCTTGACCTCTTTCTCCTAATGTATAGGGACAGTAAATGATGTGTGGTAAGCGTGCGGCACCGCACCTGGTGGCAGGTGTGTGTGGTGGGATTTGCCACTAGTTATGGGAAAGGGTCGTCTATTCCCATTGAATGTTGTACCCGAGAGATATTCAAACAGCCATTACTTGAAAAAAGGGGACATTCTCCTATGTAGGAGAGTATGGCAGTTTTTTTTTTGCGTCTCTCATTGCCCCCCCCCCCCCCCCCCCATGCCAACAATTTTGATGAAAGTGGTGTATTTTGTGAAATATGGATCTACCAGCCCTAAAAACTGTCCTGACTTAATGACAGAATAAACTTCCGTGTCCCGTTGGGAAAATACATACGCTCATCTTTTGACATGTTGATACCTTTGATGTTAACCTGATTATACCCCCATTACACTTTTTATACCTTCTGCTATGTGTTGTAGTTTTTCTTTTGCTTTATTTAGTTTTTTACATCGATCCCCAGGTTCCTTGCATGGATTGACCAAACAATACATACTTCATTTCTAGTAACTGCTACAGCTTCTAATTTACAACTTTTATTATTTTTACCACTCGAGACCATAACATCCACGGCCGTTAGTTAGCACGACCCAGCGCCAACACTTAATGGCTCAGACCTTCCATCCGCTAACTTCTCTTTCGGCATGTTTTCTTACCAGCTGCTTATTCTGCTTGCACCAATGATGCCAGTCTTACCCTCTGACGCACCCTTACTAAGCACACGACTCTTGCTCCCAGAGCAATGATTAGCAAAGTGTCCTCTTTTCCCGAAATAAAACTTTCTGCAGCGTAAGCAGGGCAATTGGCAGATATCTCTAGTGTTCCCAAGACAAAACAGATGTGTTGCTCTTTTTAATACTAATATCAAATGGGTGGAGCATTTTCCAGCCTTAGCGAGTCAAAGACAGTAAAGGGCTGTCTGTGATTGAAAAACCATGAAAAATGTACAAATAGAGTTGCTATATTTCAACTCTTTACTATCATTTAACCTCTCAATTATTCACGGCAAATACAAAACACTCGCTCCAACACACACACACACACACACACACACACACACACATATATATATATATATATATATATATATATATATATATATATATATCAATTACTACTTTTTCGTAGGTGGGACCAGGTAGACATTCTCCAGGGTGCGGGGGTGGGGGGCCGTCTCCTCTTCACCACCACTTGCCCCGGAAAGTATGACACTGTGGAAATAAAGAAGTACTTTCAGTTTTAGATGGTGTGGAGATAGGTTAAATGAGTATTCTTGATATAGCCTGTAAGATATTGATTGATTGATTTGAGGTTTTCTGGAATCCTTACATCTAAGGATAAGATATTATGTAATATTATTTGACAACCCTTAGTGTTTTAGCAAATATTTCTAATAGTATTCATTATTAGTTGATTTGCAAAAGATGGCAGCAGTAGATTAAAGTAGCTCTCTTTGTTGGAAGATTGATAAGTAACGAAATTGAGGTATCAACCCAGCACAATAGATAATAAGTGATGGATACAATAGATACTAATGATTTCATAGCACTTTGAACACAATCTAAGTTTATAATTTCGTATAAAGAATAGTTATATTGATATAAATGAGGACGCTATTACATTTTAGCAAAAACTATCAGAAATTTGCTTTATTGAAAAATCATATAAAAAAACAAACCTTTTTAGTCTCTGAACGACAAAATTCTCCAAAATTTTGTCATGAAACTATGTACCTATTTTCCCAAAATGTAATCTCCTGTAAATTCTTGGGAAAATACATTTTCAGATGGCATGGGCACCAAATTATTCCCCATGTTAATACCCTGACTATAAGTTATAAATAGTTAAATAGTTGTCAGTTACTTTATTTTGAGACATTTCACTGCCTGGAGACCAATCTGACTTACCAATTTCATGCAAAATGTTTTCTCAATCTTGATTCAAATAGGCTTAAATCTATATGATAAAGTCTCTATTTACAGTGATTAAGTGCCCGAATTATCAAAGCTATGTAGCGTTGTATGCGGGCCTTTGGTCCCGGTAAATTACTCAAGGTAGATGGGCTCTTAACGAGCAAGAAATACTTTAATATCAGTGAGGCTCTCGTTCAAAGTGTTCCAGCAAAAGTCATCCATATCAGCTCCTCAGCCTATCATGGTAGTAGTTAAATCACAATTTCTGATGCAAAGCAGGAAAGAGAAAATTCAAATATTAAGATATCTCGAAAATATATGTTCTATTGTCCTTTTAATCACTATATCACACAACTCAGGAGTGATGCCTTGAATTCTATTACGATCTAAAAATAGTTACAGGCTCTTTGAATAAGTAAAATAAATCTATATAACATCAACTAACATTGAAACATGGGAATTAAATATAAAAAGAAACTCTCGAAAAAACACAAAGGGTTTATTCACAAACTTACAAATAAAACTAACATTACTTCTTCGCTTACTTTAACTGACAAATCAAATCAATCAAAACACCAACAGTCTTCTAGACTAGAGTTAAATAACTTGAAATTCTCATGTAAATCAGAATTTTTCTCAAAACTAATTTCGCTGCAACACAGATATTACTGGCATTGGGCGTTCGTTGTATTTCTTTAGCAAGTTTATGTTCAGCCACTTAGCTCTACGTCTAAGCCTATCTAATAAGTAATTCAAATTGCCCCTTTTTCCTAAAATAGGAAAAGGACCTTCGAACTTATAAGATAATGAGGGACCTTCTTTCTGAATTAATACTAAGACTTTATCTCCCACACGGAAATTTCTCTCCTTTGCCTTAAGATCATATCTTCTTTTAGTTTCCCCTTGGTTGTTGCTCTTGTTTTCTATTGCTAATTTCCAAGATTTCCTTAAATTCTCCTTGTAATTTTCTAAATTCTGAAAGTAATTTTCTCTACTCTCTTTGCTAACTGACTTGGGGCAAACATAACTACACAAAATTTCGTCTTTTAAATAAAATGTGTCCTTACAAATATTATCGGAGTCATCATCCAACTCGCTTTCTGAAATTCGAGACAGTGTCTCTTCCTCTCTCTGTAACTTAATTAGCTCATATCTGTTTAAAATTCTAGTGCCTGAAACATTGCAGTAACTATTACTTGAATCCACTACATCAACTATGTCTATGTCACTTCTTTAGACAGCTACATCATCATCTTGCTAACACTGTCAACATCGATGGAGTCGGTCTTAGCACCGCACTTGCTAAGATCAACCTCACCGCCTCCATCACACACGTTCGAACCTTCGAACAAATTATGACCTTAGTCTATATCTGTATCTAAACCTGACCTAGTTACTACCCTTTCAGGCTCTGGATCCTCAATAAAATAGGATTCACATATCTGGATGTAGTTAAATCATTGCCGACAATAATGTCAACGTCGTCAACTGGCAAATAGTCTACAACTGCTAGTTTTACATCTCTTGACACTCCCTGACTTTTCAAGTTAAATTTCAACAAAGGACAAACAACGCAAGTATTCAGAAACCCACATAACATAACTTTTTTTTTCATAATGGTTTTTGACCTTTTTGGCACACACTCTTTCCTAATAAGGGGAACGGCTACTCCGGTGTCCCTAAGCAAGACAACTCTCGAATCCCCTCCTTCAAGCGAAGAAACTACACCTTCAGACATAAAATCTCCGTAAAATTTCCTAGTTTCTTTCATTATGTAATTTGTGCTTGATTCTGCTGGTTTCTTGACATTTTTCTCCTCTGCCATAAAATTCCTTGCTTTAGGCCCTTTCTTATTACATCGATAACAAATTATGTCTGAACTACTACCTTCCCATTTGCTCTTACAAAACCTGGTAGTATGCCCTCGTTTTCCATATGTATAACAATAATAATGTTAATCATACTTCCCTGTATTACTGTTGCTAAAACTACTCTTACTATGTTGTATCTTCCAAGAAGAAGGATTATTTTTCTTCTTATTATCACTTAAACTATGAGAAAGACTGTACTCATCTGCCAACCTTGCTGCATCTGTAAAAGACTTTTCACACTTCTCTTCTATATGTAGTTTATTGTCTGGAGATATATCATTATCTTTGAAGTTTTCTAACAAAACTAAGTTCTTTAGATCATCAAAACTTTCTACTTCAGCGGAAGTTAAATAATCACAAAATTATCTTTCTAACTTCTTTCTGTATTCGACATAAGTACTGCTCTCACCCTTTTTCAAATTTCTAAATTTCTTACGATAGGCCTCGGGTACTAACCTGTATGCACAAAGAAAAGTTTCTTTCACAATATCATAGTCTTCACTTTCATCCTCAGACATACAACTATACACAGAAAGTGCCCTACCACTTGAGATTGACTGTAAATACAAAGTCCACTTGTTTTTGGGGCAACTTACTATGTTCAATAACATTTCAGAAGACATGAAATATTTTGATACATCTTCCTCATCAAATTTTGGAATTAATTTAAACACTACAACCATATCTAAATTATCAGAATCATCGTTCAATGATGAATTACTACCCTGTGTGCTACCTGACGCATTACTTCCTGGTCTGCTACCTGGCGGACTATTATGAAGATTTTGTCTTAAACGAGTGATTTTTAACTCATGCTTATGCTGTCTCACATTTTCCTCTTGCTGTCTTTCCTTTTCTTTTCTTTTAGCTGCTCCTTCGGCTCTATAAAACATTTCCTGTTCTCTCTTAAAAAACATACTCACGGAGAGCATCGCCATCTAGACCAAGAAGTTTACCTGAAGCAATCAAATATTTCGTAATCTCATTCTGCTTCTTTCTGTATTATCCTTGTTTCAATTGGTATGGTCGCCAACTATTACGATCTCAAAATTGTTATGAGTTCTTTTAATAAGTAAAATAAATATATACAACAACAACCAAACAAAAAATGGGAAATGATTCTAAAAAGAAACACATGAAAAAAACACAACGCGTTTATTCACAAACTTGCAAAGAAAATTAACATTACTTCTTCGGTCACTTCAATTGACAAATCAAACCAATCAAACACCAACAGAAAAGGGGAGCAGTCAGTAAGGTAGAAATACTTATGGAATAGTTTTTTGCAGCTGCTGAGACGATACTGGTACAGGGACTTGAGGCTTGAGAACGTTGCAGAAGGGCGGCTTAATTTCAGATGAAACTGGCACGATGACCGGATTTGAAGACTTCACAAAAGGGGTGGCATCAAGAAAAGACATCTGAGGTCTTCTTTCAATGATTCGATGATACTGTTGAACGAAGGCAGGTTGCAGGCAATGTTGGCTACTTCTTATCACAAGCAGGGAGGGCTTGCTGCTTCAATTTGTCTCTTTTTCTCGGCCATAACAGGATCTTTTGGAGAGAGGCTTTTGTTGTCTGAAGGGAAGGTTAGAATCTGGCTCTATCAGACTTCTAGTCTTCTCTGTTTCTTATCTTGCTGGGACTTGGATCTTATCTGCTTCGGATATAGTTCCTCTCTTGTCTTATGTCTTGTCCTATCTCTCTTGGATAATTTCTTCTTGAAGTTTTTATACCCATGTATGGGCGGTGTTAATTACAGTTGGCAGTGGTCATCTCCATAGAAGGCATTTTTTTTAACAATTCTGCATCTCTATTGGCTTCCTCAAAAACACCTACTTTGATCACGCCATGGAAGCTTCTATAAGAAATTTCTGATGCAATCTGGACCTCGTGTTAAGTCGTAACAAAAGGGCAGCACGTGTCTTTCTATGATGACATATATCCTAAACAAGGATTTCCCTCAGGCCCGGTTTCTCAAAATATGCTGACTCCAGTAATTAAGACGATGATATCTTGGTCAAAACAGGACAAGTCCCCTTATCACTGATCCGTAGTCGAAACTCATCTCGCCTCGCTGCTCACAATGGGAATAGATATTTTTTTTCTCTTATTATATCCTTTTAAGAGTATTATGTTTACCCATGACAGATATAATAGGATTCATTGTAATTAAGAGAACTGGAGATTCATATATACAGTTTAAATACCATATTTGAGAATTTCATAAAGAGTTAAAAGAGGATAGTGTATTTTACTTCAGATCACATGGAATGGACAAAGGAAATGCAATGGGGTTTCCTATAGATAAAAATCTTGCTGGTGACAGAAGATTTTTAAGTAT
Source organism: Palaemon carinicauda (assembly GCF_036898095.1). NCBI lineage: Eukaryota > Metazoa > Arthropoda > Malacostraca > Decapoda > Palaemonidae > Palaemon > Palaemon carinicauda. The sequence continues at coordinate 45,714,066 of NC_090758.1, forward strand.
TATTAATAAAATTGTAGGATTAATTATCAAACTGAATAGGAAGTATAAACTGAAGATCTCAGTGTTAATATAGGTGGAAGAAGAGAGGAGAATTAGTAGTAGGTAAATTTGGAGTAGGCACAAGGGTTGACATTGTAGACGTTCTTGTAAAATTTTCTAAAATAAACCATATTATAATCATAAACCCTTTTTATTTTTATGAAAAGAAACATAAAAATGGACATGGAGAAGCCAAAATGGAAAACGAAAAATAAAATACATATTAATATCAGTTTAAATGTTAATTTAGTTAAATATTTAACATTGTTAATTAGGTTAAAATCAAGCAACCATAGAATGGAAAGAAAATAAAACCTTTTCTTAATAAGAAAAATCTGATATGTTTAGTTTAGCAATACAAAATAGGTACTCCCAGCTACATAATAAAATGGAAGCAAATAAAGTAGAAATGAATAGTAGCTTAACAAAATCTTATACAGTATATATATATATATATATATATATATATATATATATATATATATATATATATATATATATATATATATATATATATATATATATATATATTGTACATGTATTTGTTTGATCAGACTGACAGACCATATTTTTCTGAACTAAATCAGTAATTGACTTTTTACTTATTATTTTAGTATTTATCCCTAATATTCTATCTAAAGGTCCTACGGTTGAAATAATATGAAAGATGATTAGAAATATAATGAAAAAAAATGTGTGCCTCTACACTACTTGGGGGATTTGGCTAACGAAAATAATTTTCTGAATTACTTTTTTCTTATTATTATTATTATTATTATTATTATTATTATTATTATTATTATTATTATTATTATTATTATTATTATTATTACTCACACTTTCTCACAATTCTTATTCACAGATAATTCCAACATAGAGCTTTGTTTTTTGTCAAGATGGAATCTTGTACTCATGATTACACTCCAGTTACTTTTTCTTCCTTTGTCCTCTCTCTTACATCATTCTGGTTGAAATATTCAGAATATTGAATCTTAATTTTGAATATATTTCTTTAAAAATTAAAACAAACAAATGTATATACTTAAAAAACATATTCAGTAACTGACCAAAGACATTAAAGGGAAGACAGAAACATCACTAGGATTTGTGTGAGCATTTATCCGCTTTAGTAGGGTGTGTCGGCAACAGATGGCGCTGGTATATTTTGTGCTTGTCGTCTGCTACTTGTTTACCTAAGAGTGTTGCCAGATGGAACATTTCCACCAAAGTTCTTTTCATACTATGATGGAGGTTTTTTTCTTTTTATCAGTCTTGATGCAAATCTATGCTACACGAAAAATAAAAAAATAAATTTAACATTAGAAAGAAATACTATTTGGTTGTCTATTTTGATTTAAGCTCATATGTCGTATTTCCATGTCTCTCTCATGAATTTGGGATGTCACAATCTAGTAACGCAGACTCAAGTCTCCAAAACTATCAGAGCAATGTTGTCATAGTGTGAAACAAGTAGTAGGTGTTGTATATATTCCCCCTTAACAATAAATTATTTATCAATACAAAGTTTAAGTAAGGTTGTAGATTGAATTTATATATGACTATAAATTGCACAATATGTGTACTTTATCAAAGCTCGAAATTTTTCACTAAAACAGGACTACAAGAGGCTAAGACCACTTTGAAAGGCCCTTTAATTTACTAACGCAGGCGTAAGTGTGTACCTATAGAAACAAAAATCTCATTAAAAGCAGAAAAAAGCAGGGCATCTTTTCTGACCATATTTCTATATGGTATAAGTGAAATATTACTTAGCAATTATGAAGGTGTTCCTATACAATAAATTTTCTGGTATTTTCTGGTATTGAAAAACTATCGAACTAATGTTATGTTTAGAAGTGGTATTGTGCAACATACTTCAGTATTTATCTGGCCGTCATCCTGACAACATGTCTGGCAATGGAGTAGAGGGAAATAAGAGCTTTATGAAGGCAGAGAGCGAATTCCTTAGAGTAAACGCCTTTAGAGGGAACTGTCCTCGTTGTGGAGGGTTAAAACGGATGAGTATAATAATGGTACTCCACCTACCCTAAAAAAAAAGTCTATATTATTCTCTTCGAGATATATGGTAAGAGGTACCCAAAGGCAGGATTTGAGAATGTAAAAACGAAATTTAATTCATTAAGGTCAAACATCCAAAAGCAAGTTGTTGAAGATCCATTCTTCAAAGAAGTCTGGTTGAGGTTCTGGAGTTCCATGAGCCCAATATTGTGGTATTGTGGAGGATTAATTTTAGTTTTATTCTTATTTTTTTGTTTTTTGCCAAATCCTGAGAGAGAGAGAGAGAGAGAGAGAGAGAGAGAGAGAGAGAGAGAGAGAGAGAGAGAGAGAGAGAGAGAGAGAGAGGTAGTTAGTGTATCGATTGTTTGTGGTGGGAAAGATGTTGGTTTAAATGAGATTGTTTGTTTATGTTTTTAGTTAGGTTACGACAGTGGTGAATGTCTTGGGTGAATGCTTATTTTGATTTGACTGCAGCCTGAGGCAGTTGCGTGTGTGAATGCTGGATTTATTTCATTATTATTTCACCAGCGTGGGATTCTTTATTTATTTAAAAAGTAAGTACAGTTTTGTTTATCTTTGCTTGTCGTGATTGTGAATGATAGGAACAATTTATTATTTATCTTTGATTATAGTGCGATAGTTTAGTTAGCTAGGAGTGTTAATAAGTGTTTTTCTTTATTTTGGCAGGCCGTGATTCCTCCTTTGAGAGGTTTTTTTTGTTGAATTAACTGTTGATGACCTGGTCTGGAACTGATCATATTTAGACTGCTTTTTTGGATTGATGACCTGGCCTGTTTATAAAGATTGTGTATGATGATGATGATGATGATGATGATGATACTGACACCTGTGACTCAAGGAGTTGAGGCCGTTTTAGGAAAATTAAGAACTCTTCTGTTACCATAACCTGTAGTGGTAGTTTGCCGTGAAAAGACAGTTCGGCTTGTGTGGGGCGACAGTGTTGGTGTCGCAATATATATAAACATATTTTGAGTTGGTGTGCAGTTTAGTTTTAAGTTTGTTAGGTTTTTTTTATTTGAATGGTGTTACGGTTTTTTTGGTATATTTATTAAGTTAAAGATTAGTTATAAGTGTAATTATTTTGGTTGTTGATGTTGTATTGCAGTTTTAAGAAATATAGTTTTAAGGTTATGTTATGTTTTGTTTATTTTGCCTTTTTTGTCTAAGAGTCTGATTGTAGATTACGTAAGGGGAAAGTTTGTTTTGTGGAGACAATTGTCTGTTAGAGTGATCAAGGGTGTGGGGGTTGTTTTGCAACATCCCGCCACAGTATTACACAGAAATGGAATTTCTTAGAGACAAGGATGCAGAGGACTGTGATTCCACCGGTGAATTACATTTCGTAAGTTTTTTCAAAGTTTAATTGATATAACATGCAATTAGTTTATATTTATATATTCAAATCATAGATTTTGAATTCCTTATTCATACATTATGAGAGAGAGAGAGAGAGAGAGAGAGAGAGAGAGAGAGAGAGAGAGAGAGAGAGAGAGAGAGAGAGAGAGAGAGAGAGAGAGAGAGAGTAAAATCATAAGATCATTGCATTTACAAAATAGTGTTAAACCCTTTTTTTATTTTGTTGCATAAATGTTTGGCATGGTAATTGTATGACATAATTGAATGTACATTGCATAAGGGAATGTAATGAATTCTTGAAAAATAAGTCCCTGAATTAAGAAAAAAAAATTGAATAAGTTGAGCTAATATCTCTTCAGCAATACATAGCATATATAAGTACATTATAACTTCCGATTAAACAGCCAGAATAATCTAATTAAATTTACGTTATTTTACTTCTTGGTTTTCCTCGCAACTTTCTCTTTAGAGTTTAAATGCTCACGAAAAGTATCTCTGATTTTCTTCGCAAGAACTGATAAATGGTTGTTGCAAGTATATTGCAAATCTGTAGAATTTATATTGTCACTGGATGGCTCTTGACCAGCCTCCTTGTAATATTACTAATCTATTCCGTGTATTCATGTGAATTTCTCGTTGCTAGGTAGTTATATAGATAGCAAAAGGCCAAAACAACTAATTGTGATTTCTCTGGAGACAACAGAATAACTAGACTCATGACTCTACAGTGAGCTGTTAAAATACCATATGCATTTTGATTATGCATCTTGCACGACCTAATCTATACTTAAAGTCTCGCTATTTTTTCCATCTACTTCAGCCTGAACATATGGCTTCTTGAGATTTTCTGACAATGGTAAACCATTATCGCCAACAAAGACAAATGGATTTTTTTTTCATACTATTTGGCTCTGAAAAATTAAAAAGAACCTCTCGCCGATCACACCTTCATATTAGAGACCCTACCCTAATGCCTAAATCTGCCATCAAGACTTTATACTCTGCGTTTATTACTGCCATAAAAACTATGCTGAAATGATTCTTGTTTTTCTTCTGTGGCTACAATAAAATAGGGAAATTTCCATTTGTCACAAAATTCCTCTGCCATATTTTTGCATTCATCTCGTAGCTGTAAAGACATTAACAGTGAAAATAAAAATTAATTATGATAGTTATATATTTATCTAACAATTTCTATGGACAATTTTTTTTTATTTTTATTACATATGTAAAATAGTTATTTAAAATTCCAGGAAAAATCTTATGAAATAGAACGTCCCCATATAAAGGGAAGAAGAAAGTTAGACGAGCAAGAAGAACATTTATTCCATGTATGCAAACCTCTCCAATGAACTTAAAACGTTTATGAAAGACTTACATCTTCATGGCAATGCAGGAAATAATTCAGCACAAGCAACATTTGTTGAAAGAGCTCTCAAAGATAATATATTTGAGGGTCAGATAGAGACTACATTGGGACTCTGTTGTCATTTATCAGCAACATACCACACCAGGCACTTCTAACAGCATTCCAAAATCATCAACTACAACTAAATACAAGATAATTCCTATTGAAAATATGGCTTTACTTGATAGGTTCCAGCAGCAAAATAAAGATGCCAGTTTTTTTTTCTAATATCAAATAAATATATGCAAAATCCCATATAATTGAATGGGAAATAAAAGTATGGTTATATTTAACCCTAGTATAGTTTTGGAGGCATTCTATAATGGCCCTGCTGGTTCCAATAAAAATAACACTGATAGACTGCGGAGAAAGAGCAGTTACAGATTTCAAGTCTTCAAAAGTGTTAACTGTAGCAAGATAATGCAATGTGACTGGCAACCTTTCACTTGGGGAGATAGCTTCTCTCATGACTGTGTCTCTTTTTGAGATCAGTGGAGTCACCATAAACAATAACTTTTCGAAACATTCATTGTACATCCTTAAAAAAATCTTAAAATTATAATCCTCACTTAATTTTAGGTATGATAAAAGATTTTCATGGCTTATTCATGTATCCTCTTATCCCAGTCCTTCGTCCAGTGAGGTCATTTGTTTTTTAATTAAAACAAAATATCACAGCAACTGAAAACAGGTAACACACTGTCTGTAAGAAGACTAGTGAGGAACTAAATATTGACCATTACAGTAGACCTACTGTATGTGATGGTATATGATTGACGACTTAATATATGATGACGACAATCTTTTTCCATGTTAAAAGATTGATGGCGTAAGGGCACCCTAAGACAATACAACACCCATTACATATCATTTGTCCTCGTTTCAATAAAGTCTTAGGCACAGGTCCTATTTCTGATATGTCTTTCACACCTGAAAATCACATTTTCAAGAGTATTGTGGGAAGCAATTCCCCCGAACCCCCCCCCCCAACTCCCGCTTTGATTTCCAGAGCCAGGCTGGGAGGAATAGAGCACCGACACACTCAAATTCAACAAATAAGTAGAGCTTTTACTGGGGAGTACACTGGCTCAAAGAACTGGGTAAGTTTCTTTTAAAAATAGAAGAAGAAGAAAAAGAAAACGAGAGCCGCAACGAACATGGTTCACTAACCGTGTCCTAATTCTTGTGTGAAAATTATGTGTTGTACGTCAAGGTAAATGAACTCTATAATCATGAGAATTCAACAAAATCAAACTATTCAGCATGTTGTTGTAGCAAGATTGTATTTTGATAGCGAGGGGTAGAAAGTTTTCTTTGGGCGCTTGAGTAGATAAGGCTTTCACCTGAGAGAGTGTAGCTGTGTACTTACGAACCTTTTGTAATAAAGTGAAAAAAACCCAGATTCCGATATCTCATTATCCGTCAACAAGGGACATATTGGTGTCAGGTGTAAAAATATGTCTGTTTGTGTATGCTGTGAACGAAGTTGTTCTTTGAGCTGGTAAAATAAGAGTTCAAGATTCCTATATACGCGAGAACTAACGTAGCAGACACTGCTATTGCGGGAGATGAAAACAGAGGAGCACTGTATAGTGTTGCCAATGAAGAATACAGACTGGAAATTAGAACACAGGAATTGGAAAATAAGTTGGATAATTTAGAACAGTTAATGAACAGATTCTTGGTTGAACAAGAAGAGGAGAAGCGAGCAACCACAACATATCTGATGCACATGAACGAGGTCCAAACGCACACAAGTGAAAGTACACATTCACAGCCAAGTGAAAATACGCAAATCGTAGTTTGAAAGTTGCCAGAACTCAGGTAAGTGTTAGGGCTTTTGATATTCCGTGGCCTAACGAAGGGTTTCAATCGATTGAAGCATTTTTGAGAGACTTTGAAGTAGCCACATATGGGTGGTAGGAAAGAGAAAAATCTATTCAAGTAATCAGGTTGCTGAAAGATGCTCCGGCAATGGAGGTAATCTGTGGGTCACAAGACAGTTTAAGAAGTTATAGAGAAATAAAACGATGTTTGATTGAGAAGTATGCCTTAAGTGATGCGAGAAAGGGAGACATAAAAGAAAATTACAAACCCAAAATTTGAGAAGGTGAATCCGTTCTTAGTTTTGCAACGCGCATTTTTCAGGATTACGATTCGTTTGCTACCTGGAGTGCCAAGCTCCCAGAAGGTGATAGAAAAGCGATTGCCCGTAAACATATTCGCAAACTAGTAAACCTGCATCTATGCGGTTATTTGTTCAATGACAATCGCTCGTCAGCAGATGTGGTGAGAGCAATCCGAAACATTTTAGACAGTTTGCCAGAAGAAAAAATGAATGGGAATAACCGGCCCAATTCCAAGAAGTGGGCAGCCATGAGAAGCACTCCTTAACCCCCAAAGTGAGGTAGGGGAGAATGCAGTCAGCACGTGGGAAGAATGTTCAGATTCTGGCAGTGTGAGGGAGAGGGGCACCGACGATTGGAGTGCTGCACCCAAGGATCCCCGTGCTGGTACACTTGTCAGGCTTACGGACTTTTATCTCGAGAGTGCCCAGCAAAAAACGCCGATGGCGGAAAGGCTGTGGCACACGCACACCTTCCCCCCCCCCCCCCAACATCAAAGGAAAAGGAAACAGATGAAAGGGGTGACAAGGGAGTTTGATGCTTCCCCCTCCCCACCCCCATGATATTACAAGAAGTAGCCGAGCCAACGCTCCCATCGATGACGGACTTAGTACAGGTGCTGAGACCTCCATTGTTACCCCCAACCTCACCCCCGCAGCACTAGGGAGCAGCGGCATTGCAGCTGAGGCCATTTGTTCGTGCCCCATATATCGCAATGGCTGGCTAGGAATGCTAGCAGTTAGGATTGACCTGCCAGATAAATCCATTCGAGCGAAGTTCGACAAAGGAGCTAGCGTTTCCCTGATTGAAAAGGGATTCTCCTCAAACCCACCACAGTCAGCGGCATCCTTCGTCCTTGATACTCAAGAAGGAAATAAGCTACACAAAAACCCTACAACGATCGTCAACTTTAAGGTGGGATCTGTGAAGTTTACACATGATTTTTTTGTCCTGCTCTTCTTAGGAATTCCAGGAATTG
>NC_090758.1:45727013-45734513 GCF_036898095.1 Palaemon carinicauda
CTTTTCCGTACAATTATTGTAATTTATGTTATCTAACGTTGACTTTAATCATCCATTACCGTTATTTACTTCACATCACCATGTAATAGCACCTTAATTGCGTAATATATTTTATATATAAATCAATTACAGATAGCTATGTCTCGTTCACGCTTTTATAAAAGGATTTCCCAGTTATTTTGGTATATAATAACTTAAATTGCTCAATTTCAATTTCTTGCTAGATACCAAGACTATCTTATCGCTTTTAGAGGCACTTGGACTGCTCTTTCTGGTTTTTCATATCTTCAAGGTTTTGAGGATAGCTTTGACTTCAAACATACTGAATTCAGTCAAGGACACATCAAGGTGTTCCATAGCTTCAAGTATATCAATCAGACGACTCTCCGCTTCATTGAAATGACACTTTACTCAAATGAACCTAGTTTGAAATTATTCAACTGTCTTATGTGCCTTGAGTTGACTGTCTTCATGTTCTCCAATGGAAAGAAAAAATTGAAGAGTTACTTTGTGTCAAATAAGTACCCTGAATATTCAGGAAACGACAAGGAAAACAACGAGAATTTCAGGAGAAAGTGTCTGGTGGATTCATGAAATTTGAAAAGAAGTCAGATCAATCCAGAAAAAAAAACATAGATAAAAACATCAATGAACAGCTTCTAGTTAAGGTAATTGAAGGAGACAGAAACTGTCTCTTTTGCTCAATGACATATGCCAACACCAGAGAAGAGGACCAATATGTCCTCATCAGAAACTTAATATATGATCATGTTAGCATCACTGGAAAGCCCAAAAATGGTTCAATGCTTGAGGATAAAGTCTAGAGGACTAAAAATACTGTACCCAAATTGTATGTGGAATATATGTTTTAAAACGCCAATAGAAGGCCAATAATAGAAACGCCTTCTTGGTGCTTTAAAGGTTTATTATTATTTCTGGCCAGGTAGTACTTATTATTTGACTTTTGGTCAAAATGTGAAGTGTATTAACTGGAAAATGCAAAATAGAAAGGAAAAAATTACATTTAGCCAAACGAAAATCAAATAGAAATTTGATAATGTTATCAAATATGCTAAAGATACACTGATTGAAATCACTTACAGGCAAAACTTTCTAATTTAAAACAAACAAGTTCCATTATATAGTGAGCGTTGAAGGAATATTATCACATGAATCAATGGGCACTATGAAGTGAATGAATAAATATTTATTATTAAACTTTAGAGGTAATTTAAATGTTCAACCATGATCTATAATTTTACCATATATGGGCATAGAATTTCAGATGTATAATCTTAACAATTCCCTAGTATAGGCTAAGTTTTAAAATTCAAATAGAATATTTGATGGGGTTATGGCATTCATAGCCAACATATTTTGTCCATGAGGAGTTTCAAGGGGCACAAAGCCCTCTTGGCTAAAATAGTGAAGTCAAACCAAATAATTCCCTGGTATAATGATATTCACATGGACTACTGTATATCGCGGTGATATTAAAGGCATAGCTTACCCTAACAAATAATCCTTTTACAGGCATCGCCTACTCCAACATTTACAATATGGCCTGTTACAGCCATAGCCTATCCCAAGCATATGTAGCTTATTACAGGCATAACCAATCCCACACATATATAGTCCATATGGAAAAGGCTAGGCTAAGTCTATTAAAATTTTCAACAGGTAGCCTAGGCCAATAGGCTAAGTTCATAATCCATTCATTGTTGTTTACCAGCTTTAAGCTGTACATAAATGTTGACCCTTAAATTACAACCTGAAGTATTTCCTGTTGGACTGAACATATTTTCAATAGCCTAAAACAATGCAGGCTAGGCAGGGCTTGATATTCATAATTAGGGAAATTCTTCAATTTATCAATGTATAACAAGTTATAACTATGGTATCACTGCTTTAAGCATTCATGACAATATAAGTAATATATTTCAATGAAAGTTAAAATAATATTCCAGTTATATCTGTTTTGGAACTTTCATCGGACTTTGCCGACAAAATCATTGAATAACATTTGCTAATTCAGATTTATCTATTATTACACTAAAACTTTCTCAACTTAAGACTATCCACTAACATTCGTGGCACTTCCAAAGAGCTGAATTTTATTCATTCATTTAATAATATTTTATCTTGTTTTACAAATTGGCTGTTAATTTCCACTCACCTCGTACGAATTTAAAATGTAGGTGTTACAACAACAGTGATATTATCTGCAGTCAACCTCTGATGTGAACAGGTTTTTGTGAGCCAAGTTCGGTCCAACTTATACATGGCACATACATAAGCCAAAAGAAAATATAGTTAATGAGATTGTGTATCTTAAGAAAGAGTCACAAGTTTCATTTCAACGTCTCTACTCTCATAAAGCTGAAATTTTGCTCCTATTTTGGACATTAGAAAATGTGAGTCATTTTAGCCTGAAATGTGAAACTTATTACAAGTCACTCCAGAGTCACATTTATGGGGAGTCATCTGCAACGTCTCTGGAAGTTGCATTTAGCCGATATTATCACAAAGCAGGTGACACACACTCGACTCTAGGTAGGCCACTGAATGAAAGGAGGGTCTGTCCTCGGTAGCATTGCCATAAAGTCCCCCAGCCAATGATTCTCTTAATAATTCAGAATTAGCGTCATAATATCTTAGGCAAGCCAAGAAGTAGTAAATTTTAAGTCATTGTTTCATTAGGAGATTTTGGTCTGGTTTCTTCAGATTTCACCAGTGAATTGTATAACTGATATTTAGTAATTATAAGGCCTGTCTGTGTTCAATGATATGTTGAAAATTAAAAAATCAAGAGTTCGTGTTGTCTGTTTTAGCGTTTGTGAGTGATTTCAGAATTATTAATATGATAGTGTTGTTGTTATTTTTTGTTGTTGCTGTTATTGTTCTTTTCATGTCAGAAGTGTCTTCAATGTTTTTAGAAATAGTGGTCAAGAGACAGCTCTCAATGTAAACAGGGGCCTTCCCGTTGTTAACCATTCGCGTGAAGAAGATTTTATAAGTTCAAGTAATCATCATATTAGAGTTAAGTAGTACATCATTGACGAAAAGTACTTTAATTTTTTTTTTAAATACACCAATATATTTATTTATATCACAATAAGGGGTGAAAGATTTTTGGGTCTTTGCATCCACTAATCCAGGCATGGGCCACCTGCAGCCCACAAACCCAAAGTGTTGTTGTGCAGACCCTGAGACTTTCTAGGTTACTAGAATGTTTTCAATTGTATTTATTCATACCAGTAATCATCATTACCATAATTAGGAAGGAGATGTGTCAGTATTATTACCAATTATAATTCAGCAATACGGACAGGGATTTGCTTCTTTGAAATCTGTAGAGGGTATTGTTGTTGTTGTTGTTGTTGTTGTTGTTGTTGTAGATTGCCTTGCACTTTGTGAAGTATCTTAATGAACCAAAGTGCTAACTTTTTTAAGAAGCGCAAATTCTTTTGACTATCAGATAGACCTTGGGTCATAGACATCGACACTGGGACCAAGGAGGCCATTTCGTATTGATGAGACTTTTTTTACCAAAGTTAAATTTCTCAATGGGAAAAAATTGTCGTCATTTACATGTATTGATTTACCAAAATAAATATAAAGACAGAAAACAGATCAAAATTATCTACATTGAGTTCATGGGCTAAAGGTCAGATTATAGAGATATTAGAGAAAATATATGATTCATAAATTTAGAGATTCAATCTGGAAATTTATTAGTTTTGACCAGGAATGTATTCCTGAGAGAAGAGAATCTGGTCTTCTTACTTAGGTTGTTTTGTGTTTCAAACGTCCCAGGATTTTATTCAACTCCAATACGGAATAGTTTCAGAGAGAGAGAGAGAGAGAGAGAGAGAGAGAGAGAGAGAGAGAGAGAGAGAGAGAGAGGGAGAGAGAGAGAGAGAGAGAGTACTCGTATTATTATTATTATTATTATTATTATTATTATTATTATTATTATTACTACTACTCTTATTATCATCATCATCATCATTATTATTATTATTATTATTATTATTATTATTATTATTATTATTATTATTATTATTATTACTATTATTATTTGTTTATATGTTCAGATGTCACTATTTCTTTTGTAACATTATAGAATGATTCCTTCAATTGCTATGAATTTTGTATAGATCATTGAATAATCCCTTCAATGTATCACCTAAACCATTAATCCATTACTTGGGTCAATTCACTTGTCTGCTGATCAAAGGTTAAGCATCGATGACACTTACCTTAAGACGGTGACCAAACTGCTGATCAGTTGAGTTCTTTCGAGTTCCGATCAGCCAAGAGGCTGCAATGATCACTCAAGCGGATTCAGGATGATTTGTTGGGATGAAGATTTCCTCGTCTCTTTTCTCAAGGAGAGAAATATATCTGGTCCTCAGAGAAAACTAGATGTGAACCTGCAAGTGAATAATCCCAGTGATTGTGACTTCTCACGACCGATATAAAATAGCAATTGAAGGGACGGATAGTAAATAAAGTGTTGTATCTTTCAGCTTTCCTGTTATCTGTATGAGAGAATAATTTTCTAAAGGAAAAATATTCAGTTTTATTTCAATAATCAAAATAATAATTACATTTAAAAAGACAATTCAGAATTAAATGGATTCATCATTCTAAGTCTCATAATTCATAAATGTTTACCAAGACAAAAAAAAGGAGAGATATCAATTGTGTAATGACCAAATCTTCCAGTAACAAATCTTGTGCAGAATATTTGAGTTTTAAATAAGAGATTTTATGCAAAAAATAAAAAAAGGAAGATTACTTTAGAGAAGGATGAGTTGATGAATGACTGAGTCTGGTACTCACCAACTTCGATATAACCTGAGAAGTAAAGGGATGTAGACATTGGAAGGTGACCTATCTTAGTGTTCCTTCATGACGTCAGAATCTATTTCTAGAATGCAGGTAATGCCTCTTGTTTTAGCATATTGCCTGGCTCTTACGGCCATGCATAGTCTCTTGCAGCTTTGCAGCTCATAGCAAAGATTTCTCAAAATTTCTTAAGAGAAGCTCTCTCCACTGCTCCACAAGTACTGGCTGGATGCAGCCTGCCCAGACTCCTGAATAATATCCCAGAAAAAGTTGACCTATTGGATCGACCTCTCACCAGAAGGCTGATGCAAGCGCCATTGCAAGAAATTGACGAATTTCCAAAGAGAAACTCATCAAGTAATCCTCCTGAAAACATACAATAAACATGAAACTAATCTTTTTTATAGAATATATGTTAAATGCATCTTCCTTAAAAACAGAAGATAAACCAATTTAAATAAAATCCATTTACTGAACCTATTAGAAATAGATAATTTTTAGGGATTTTCTAAAGACCAAGCTGAATGTTTGAAACCCTAAATTAATGTTTACTTTTGTCTCTGAAACAGAAACAACAGAATCATTTAGGAAAAAACAGAATAAACACTTCAAGTTGTAATTATTTGTAGACATTTGGAGAAAGAGAGGAATGGAATTATTGTTAATAATTGCTTGGGTGCTCCTCTCTGCATATCTGTCTGTCTGTCTGTCTGTACTGCAGGAGTGAGACATCCTACCTCTTTCCCCCTTTTTTTGCTGCTGATATAATGAACACAGTAACTTGAACTTCCAACGATAAGAAACAGAGGAAAAATTATTATCAAATCAACTACAAGAAATTACTGGAATATAAAAAGCTTCTAAAATTATTCTAATGTATAGTAGATTCTCCATAAAAAAATATTATTCATCATGAATAATAGTAATGATAACATTAATGGTAATAATAATAATAGCAATATAGAAAACTTTTAGAAAAATTTCCAAAGGAAAACTTTTATTTTTTGGATTTAATTTCTTAATAGTAATCAATGCAAGTTTTATTGTTGTTCTTCAATCCATTTGGAGTAGTGACTCCAAAGTCTTTTCCTTAAAATCATACCTCGTCTTTTGTTCTCTTATTCAATGTCTTCAGTTCTGTGTTCCTTCTCTTCTCACCTGAAGTTGACTCAAGGGCTTTGACTGACGCTGGTCTAACATGTCGGCTTCTCTTGAGCCCAACAGATGATGATGAACAGTATCCCGGTGTATTAGTTATTCATTCATTCAGTCAGTCAGTCAGTCAGTCTCCTTTTTAACAGTACATCTGATCTGTGGAAGGAAACAACATCAATTACAGAGTTCAAGCGCATTGCAAAAGATAAAATCTCTGCAATAAAAATCTTTTTGTAATATATGTTTAGTCTGATCCTTAACTGTAAAACAACATCGATCAACTAAATTGAGATGATTCACTAGTGGAAAAACAGATATATTCAATGATATATATCATTCGTTGCAGAATTGAAGTTGCATATAAGACGCTTAACATGTAAGTTTATCGAAAATTATTTACTTCTGTTAATATAAGTTTGCATTGACCACTTACTTAATATTAAAAAAAATGGTGAAATAAGGGAGTTGTAGACAGGAGACTCTATACGAAAGAAGAGGAAGATGACTCTAGAGAAGGCCAAAGTTAAGGAACGACTCTGTCTGGTATTTACCGCCATCAATCCGAGATAAGCATTGTAGACCTTTCTGGGATCTGCACCCCGATGTCGAGAATGCAAATAATGTCTGCAAAATCGTTAATAGAAACTTGCCACTCCTGCTCATGTGCTTGATGGATGCAGAGTGCTCATCCTTAAATTATAAAAAAAAAAAAAAGCCTTGGGTGAGCAGAGCTGCCATATACATTTCATTAGGAGTAGTATCTACAAATCTTACTCTTTTCATTCAATTCTTCAAAAGTAGTTAGTCCTTATCATATCCATTTCATATAATTCATAAGAAAAAATAACATAAAATTCTTACCTTAAAACCCTACATCATCCTATTTTTCTCTTTTCCAATATCCTTCAGCTCTGTGTTCCTTCTCTTCTGATCAGATGTTGACTCAATGGGTCTGACAGACGCTGGTCTAACATATCAGCTTTTCTTAGGTCCAGCAGATGACGCTGAACAATCTCCCTGTGCACCAGTCAGTCAGTCAGTCAGTCAGCCAGTCAGTCTTTTGTCCTACCAGTCCATCTGATCTGCAATTGAAAATAGCATCAATATATGAGGGCATTACAAATTTCAATTGTTTTACTAATGGCATAATCTCTGCAATAAATAGCTCTGTGTGATGTTCCTTTACTCTGATCATTAAATGGAGAAATAATAATGATATTATTCTTGAGCAGCAAAGCAGATTCATTTTCACAAGTAAGTTCACAGAAAAAGATTTACTTTTGATAAGTTTACTTTGATATTACAACTAATCATATACAGAACAAGACATTTCACAAAGAACTCACCTGTCGGACTGGTATTGAGATATTTTTTTTTTCTTTTATTGCCTGGTTTTGTTCCTTTGAAGGACTTTGTAAGGATATTGTCTTTGTTCACCTCCCTACGGGGAGAGAGAGAGAGAGAGAGAGAGAGAGAGAGAGAGAGAGAGAG
>NC_090758.1:45753509-45760713 GCF_036898095.1 Palaemon carinicauda
TATTTATGTGATTATTTGTCCGATGACAGTTTCTCGTTAGCAGACATAGTGAGTGTGATACAAAACATTTTAGACAGTTTGCCAAAAGAAAAAAGAAATGGGAGTAACGGGGCCGATTCCGAGAAGTTGGCAGCCATGAGAGGAAGTCAACCCCCAAAGAGAGGTAAAGGGGAATGAAGCCAGCAGATTAGCAGAGGCTTCCGATGTTGGCACTGTGGGGGAGAGGGGCACAGACGAGTGGAATGCACCACCCAAGGATCCCCCTAATGTTACACTTGTCAGGCCTACGGTCATTTATCTCGAGAGTGCCCGGCAAAAAACGCCCAGGACGGGCGGGCTGGGACGCATGCACACCTCCCCCCGCCCAATGTCCGAGGAAAAGGGAACCCAGGAAGGGCGAGACGATGGAGTTCGATGCCCCCCAGCATGACATCACAAGCAGTAGCCGAGGAAGCGACGACGGACGTGACAGAGCAGGCACTGGGACCTCCCTTGTTACCCTCGACCTCACCCCCGCTGCCCTAGGGAGAGGACCAGGGAGCAGCGTCATGGCGGCCGAGGTCATTAACCCATGCTCCATATCTCGTAATGGCCATCTGCAAATGTTAGCAGTTAGGATTGACCAGCAAGATAGATCCATCCGAGAGCTGATTGACACAGGAGCCAGTGATTCAGTGATTAAAAAAAATTTCTCCTCAAGTCCACTACAGCCAGCGGCCTCCATTATTCTTGACACACCAGGAGGAAATAAACTACACATAAACCATACAACAATCGTCAAATTCAAGGTGGGGTCTGGGAAGTTTACACATGAATTTTTTTGTCTTGCCCACCTTGGGAATTCCAGGAATAGAGGCTATACTTGGATTAGATTTTATATCTAATAATCAAATTTGCTTTTTTAGGAGAAAAGATACAATAACAGTAACAGCAGGAGGGTACATTTTGCCAATAGAAAGTCATGAGGCAGTAAGTGCGTGTGTTAGCTCGGAGAGACATTTAAGTAAGGTATCAGCTATACCTGAGAGAGGTGAAGTTTGTCCCCCAAGACCCTTACGAGCATATCTGTGACCCTGTGTCGACCTCTTGGGGAAGGGACCAAGGTAGTTGTTAAACCCCATGACAATTGGGCTCATATGATATTAGAGGGCTTGACCGAAATTAAAGAGAACTGAGCTGATATAACGATAATTAATTAGTCCAGTAAAAAAGCTCTTTTAGGAACTGATTTTATGTGTGAATTAGAGTTATGTGAAATAGCTTATATTGCGATGTTGGGGGCCACAACTCCCGCCCGCACATAACTAGAATCTAAGCTTTGAGTAATTTCTCGAATATAATCATTTATGGAAACCACTTTCTTTCTCCTCAAAACTGTTGCGATCTTGTTTTTTCTTTGAGTTGTCTCCCTTTTCCTTTTCCTCCGATAAATACCTGAACCTAAACCTTGCACCTCTTGGACTGTGAGATGGTCTTTCTTTAATTAATTCTCGAATCATCGAGTAAACTCCGATATGGTATCCTTAACAACTGTCTCGAATCACCTGTGCCAAGTCTCTATATTATTTTTTGATCTTGGGAGATTGCATTCTAGCAGGTGATAAATGCTCCACACACTTGGATCAAATCTTGGGGATGGGATCACCTTACTTTTAACAGTTAGGTTTAAGTAACGGCTACGTCTGTCATTGTATTTATTTATGAGTATCATTAACTTTATTGCCACTGAAACAGTTACATGTTATGTCACTTTTCTTATGTCACTCTTTCAGTGCACGATCATATCTATGGCAAGATTTATAGTCGTTTTCTCTCTCTCTCTCTCTCTCTCTCTCTCTCTCTCTCTCTCTCTCTCTCTCTCTCTCTCTCTCATGTATAAACACATACATGCATATATACATACATACACACACACACACACACACACATATATATATATATATATATATATATATATATATATATATATATATATATATATATATATATATATATATATACATATTTATACATATACAGTATACATACATATATATGTATATATATATATATATATATATATATATATATATATATATATATATATATATATATATATATATATTCGGGCATGTATATATATATATATATATATATATATATATATATATATATATATATATATATATTTATATATATATATATATACTGTATATATATATATATATATATATATATATATATATCTATATATATATTTATACATATATATGTATATATATATATATATATATATATATATATATATATATATATATATATATGTGTGTGTGTGTGTGTGTGTGTGTGTGTGTGTGTATGTTTATACAGTATATGTATGTATAAAAACCCTCACATACTATGTATAAGTGTCATTAAAAGCCAATATTTTCCCTTTAGTTCTTTAAACTGAATGTTACTAAAATCCTTTAAATTTCAAAACTATGATTGTGTTAGCAACAATATTCTTAATAGTTTCAGTCGATTCGTGCATCAATATTGTCAACATCAAGAGAGGTTTGTAGAATATTTGTATTCATCTGAAATCTGGATTGATAGACATATAACAGAGGAAGATTGGATGTAAATAAATATTGATTTTCTTTGGAAGTATGTTTCTGTTGCTGTTTTGTAGTTTCCTCTTGTCTTATGTTATTTTGTGTTAGAATCCCAGGGGAACACTTGTCCGTGACATTTTATAACCAATAGGAATAATCTAGATTAAAATATGTTTCTTAGCTAAGTAGATATAGATTCTGCAATACAAAATTCATATATACATACTCAACACATTACAGCATGGAATTGCATAATTCACTTGATATAAAAATAAGGCAATAAAGTATACACATTCAACTACCACTTGCAAGATTTATATTGTCATTTTTTCCGTTGTTAGTAATACACTGACTTAGTGAGTGAGGAGCATTTCTTGGTTTCTTCTTTGGGATTATTTAACTACTGTCTGCTACAATCTTAACGCTTTCTCAATTGACTGTCTCAAGTCTCTTTGACCTTACGACCTGTATGAAGGCATCTCCTGACCCCAAGTATAGATGAGCGATGACTAACTACAGCACCAGGCAAAACTTTGCTTGCTGTTTCCTTTTCCAACACAGTTTTCTTTTCTTTGCATTAGGCAAAGCCAATGATGCACCTGTGTACCTCTCAAAGGTTTTCATTTCTCTTGATCAATCGAAATTATACTTTTTTTATTGAAGCACCCATAGCTGATGTCATTATTATTATTATTATTATTATTATTATTATTATTATTATTATTATTATTATTATTATTATTATTATTATTATTATTAGCTAAGCTAGAACCCTAGCTGGAAAAGCATGATGCTAGAAAGCAATGGCTCCAATAAGGATAAATAGCAAAGTGAGGAAAGAAAATAGATATACTATAAGACGAGTAATTAACAATTAGGAATAAAATATCTTTAGGTCAGTATCAACATTGAAATAATTCTTCCATATATAAACTATAGAATAGTGTGCACAAATGTACCCTCAAGCAAGAGAACTCTAACTCAAGACAGTCGAAGACCAAGTTACAAAGGTTATTGCACTGTCCCAAGACTAGAATACAATGGATTCATTTCGGTGTGTCCTTCTCTTCCAGCTAGTAGGGCTGCTTGCCATAGCTAAAGACTCTCTTCTACCGTTACGAAGAGAAGAGTAGTCACTGAACAACTACAGTGCAGTAATTAAACCATTGAACGAAGAAGAATTGTTTGGTGATCTCAGTGTTGAAAGGTGTATAAGGACAGATGAGAATGTGGAAAGAATAGATGTATTACTGTCTAGCCAGTCAAAGGACCCAATAACTCAAGCGATAGAGTAAGAAATCAACACGTAAAATTAACAGACTTTTAAAACCCTTATTCTTCAACATGCTTAAACAGGTGCAACAGAGAAAGAATGGATATAAAAGTAATGATCTATATTTGTGAAGAAAAACATTTAGGATACTTGCACGAACCGAACTAAGAACTGTTAAGAACATTGTTGTTAACAAAAGGAAAGTTTTGAAAATTAAGTTATCTCAGTAACAGCTAGTTTTTATATGCAGATCATATATATATATATATATATATATATATGTGTGTGTGTGTATATATATATATATATATATATATATATATATATATATATATATATATATATATATATATATATATATATATATATATATATATATAGATAGATAGAGAGAGAGAGAGAGAGAGAGAGAGAGAGAGAGAGAGAGAGAGAGAGAGAGAGAGAGAGAGAGAGAGAGAAAGAGAGAGAGAGAGAGAGAGAGTATCTTTGTGGGCCATACTAGTGGACTGTTTTCCTGGCAAAGGCAAAATAATTAGGTAATGGTGAATTCTGCCGTCTTTAACTCCCTAACCAAAAGGAATTGTGCCATAACATGATCCATAATGATTGTTCCCTTGGGGATTGTATCTTCCCTATTGGACGCTTCGAGTTAAGCCTTGCGTAGCAGTAAGAATAGCTATTGATCAATAGAAAGAATTCCAATTCCTAGACTTGCTTGGAACCCAAACCATCCCTAATATGAAGGAAACCTTCGGGTAAAGACATAGGCTCAGCATAGCACCCTGGGTTCTTAACTGTGCATTCTGGTAGGCTCGAAGCTTGGGGGGGGGGGGTGCGGCTTAGAAACAGGTGCCTGTTGTAAAGCTTCTATCCTCGTTGTTAGGTCTGCTTGGGAACATTCATATTTAGCGGTTCGGTTCTTCATGAAAGCTTTCATGGACACCATTAGTCACAAGATACTGAGAGGTGAAGGTTTGTCTAACGTCCAAACAAGGTTGGAGGGTGAAGCTGGGACTTGGATAGAAAGTAAGGTGGCACAGGGAGCTGCACTCACCTGATGTACACCCAGTGACTATTCTGAGGCTTTTGTGGTTAGCAGGATCCTCTCCCTCTCTGACGACAAAAAAGAAGTAGTAGACATGTTGTTGGCGTCCAGGCTCATGACATGCAGAGTGTCCCACACTTCATCATCCACATGATCTGCTGGTACCGGTGAGGGTTGGACGCCAGTAAATGGTGAACAAAAACAGAGGACACTTTAGCCTTTGGAAAAAAAGAGTTCCTTCAGTTCCAGAGTGGAAAAAAGTGGCACCTTGTTGAGAGCTCTTCTGGAAGCCTCTTTCCCAGTGTCGGAGCTTCCTCCAACGTCGATCTCGAACGTCCAAGGAGACGTCAGTGGCATAGATGCTGGTTTGAGGGATATCCGTGCAAACCTAGCAGTTTGCTGGGTCCCAGATTACAACAAATCTCTTAAAAACATAATAATCAGCGTGTTTCCTGCAGGTCTTGTGGTCAAAGTGTAACTTGACCTAACTGCTACAGGTGACAGTTGAACCCTCCATGTCATCAGTGACCTATAAAGGTAAGATATTGCAATGAGTACATTAAAAATCATATCATCTTAAAATTAGCTAAGAAAAATAAGTCCTAACACTAATAAACCTACCACAAAAGAATGGCTACATCTAAAATATAATTAGAACACATGACAAACTGCTCAGAAATGTGTAGCGATTTTGAGGCAAAACATAATGACGGTGTGGTAGGAATAGAGAGGAAAGAATCACATCAAAGGATCACCAGACCCTCCCGAGTAGGCGTATCAGAACAGCCTAAGAAGGGAAGTTCACTCATCATAATGCCTAGATGAGCAACAGCTGCCCCCTATGCAGAAGCAGCTGAGAGGCTGCAAATATTTTTATTACCCAGTAAAAGACTGACCTATAAGTACCCAAGGCATGTCGACACAATGCGGCAGACAAATTGTAAAGTCAAAAGGGTGAGAGTGATCAATCCCAGAGGGATGGGTCCAACCTCAGGGGAAGTACAGGAATGAAAGGCAGTTGGTAAGTGAACCTGCCAAGACCTGATCATTATCATAAAATTATGAAAAGTGAGGGTGCAGCCTGTAAGATAATGAGAGCCGTACAGGACAGCGAGGATGCTAAGAATTATAGATTCAAAGGATGTCCAGACCACCAGGCATGATCCAATTGACCAACTCTATAGGAAAATGGTCCTCAGATGTGTGAAAGGAACGAGTTGATAACTAGTCTAAGACTGCATCTGAGACGGCAGAAGGGATGACCCATAGCCAATGCAAAGCCAGTGCTAGAAGGACTCAAGTTGACAACACAGGAAGAAGAGATAGGAGGCTGCACCCCTGTCTAGATAGGCTAACCCAGCAAGAGAGTCAACAACCGATAGCAAGAAGTATATAGCACAGGAAGAGAAGCTACAGACATAGCACTGGCTCTGCTAAGGTGGCAGAGGAGGACCACAAGGGGTACCTACTCTACACCTGGAAAGGGTGAGGCCATAGGGAGAACTATATAGGCAAGCCTAGCCTACCTAGCAAGTGAGGGAAAGCTCAAAAGCTAGGGTGAGATGACTAGATAAAAGGAACATAGTTGCAGTACAGTCATGTTATGGCCTAACATGGAAGGGAAGGAGCAGAGAAAAAGCCAAGGGTGGTCTCTAAGGCGTCAGAGAGATTTATAACTAAGGGAGGAGAAAATCACACCTAGCTAGGCATCTCAGTCTCGGTCTCGGTCTCCGTCTCTGTCTTCGTCTCCATCTCCGTCTCCATCTCCGTCTCCGTCTCCGTCTGGTTCTCTGTTTCCGTCTCTGTCTCTTTCTCACTATCACTCTCTGTGTCCGTGTCCATCTTCATCTCTGCCGGCCAGGGAAGATAGCATACAAGTAGGCACTCTATAACAGGTAAAAGGAACCGGGAAGAAGGGGTTGGAGATGGGATACTCAGAAAATGGTGAGGCGGCATGACAGGAAGGCCAAGAGCAACATTAGAACAGCAATAGTGTTCCAAATGGGATGCTGTGATAGGGCACAGAACACAAGTACTCACAATCAGGCATAGCCTACCAAAGACTAAGAGAGAAGCCAAATGATGGTTAAGAAGACAGAAGAACGTCTACTGGTAAGCATCAGAACAGGGGTAAGGAATTCCAATGGGTAAACATAAGTAAATACTGGGGGAAGGATTCCAAGACCTGTGCCGCCTCGCCAAACATAAAGGATAATTGGAAAGTGGAAAGTCATCCTTGGGCAACTGAGAATACTATCCAAATCCCTGAAGGACCTTCAAGATCGCAGCTGCCCGCCGTATAATAATCGA
>NC_090758.1:45761213-45771213 GCF_036898095.1 Palaemon carinicauda
TGGAGCTTTTGTGCTGGATGCTGAAAATGTGCCATTGTTGTGTGGTAGAAATACTATGAAAAAATGGAAAATGGATCTGAGTATGCATAGAGATAAAGTGACAATCAACGACGAAGTTTTCTAACAAAACTAAGTTCTTAAGATCATCAAAACTATCTACTTCAGCGGAAGTTAAATAATCACAAAATGATCTTTCTAACTTCTTTCCGTATTCGACGTAAGCACTGCTCTCATCCTTTTTCAAACTTCTAAATTTCTTATGGTAGGCCTCGGGTACTAACCTGTATGCACAAAGAACTGTTTCTTTAACAATATCATAGTCTTCACTTTCATCCTCAGAAATATAACTATACACAGAAAGTGCCCTACCACTCAAGACTGACTGTAAATACAAAGTCCACTTGGATTTGGGACAATCTACTCCGTTCATTAACTTTTCACAACACATGAAATATTTTGTTACATCTTCCTCATCAAATTTTGGAACTAATTTCAACACTACACCCATACCCAAATTATCAGAATCATCGTTCAATGATGAATTACTACCCTGTGTGCTACCTGACGCATTACTTCCTGGTCTGCTACCTGGCGGAGTATTATGAAGATTTCGCCTTAAACGAGTGATTTCTAACTCATGCTTACGCTGTCTTTCATTTTTTTCTCGCTGTTTCTCATTTTCTTCTTGCTGTCTTTCATTTTCTTCTCTTTCAGCTGCTCCTTCGTCTCCCTCAACCATTTCCTGTTCTCTCTTAAAAACCTACTCATGGAGATCATCGTCATCTAGACCAAGAGGTTTACCTGAAGCTATCAAATCTTTCGTAATCTCACTCATTCTGCTTCTTTCTGTATTATCCCTGTTTCAATTGGTTACGTTCCGGGCATGGTCGACAAGTGTTACGATCTCAAAATCGTCAGAGGTTCTTTTAATAAGTAAGACAAATGTATTCAACAACAACCAAACAAAAAATGGGAAATGATTATAAAAAGAAACACATGAAAAAACACAACACATTTATTCATAAACTTACAAAAAAAAATTAACGTTACTTCTTCGGTTACTTCAACTAACAAATCAAACCAATCAAAAGCCAACAGAAAAGGGGAGCAGTCATTAAGGTGGAAATACTTAAGGAATAGTTTTTTTTTGCAGCTGCTAAAACAATACTGGTACGGAGACTTCAGGCTTGAGAACGTTGCAGAAGGGCGGCTGAATATCAGATAAAACTGGCACGATGACCGGATTCGAAGTCGTCACAAAAGGGGTGGTATCAAGAAGGGACATCTGAGGTCTTCTTCTAATGATTCAATGATACTCTTGAACGCAGGCAGGCTGCAGGCAGTATTGGGTACTTCTTATCACAAGCAGGGAGGGCTTGCTGGTTCAATTTGTATCTTTTTCTCGGCCATAACAGGATCTTTTGGAGATAGGCTTTTGTTGTCTGAAGTGAAGGTTAGAATCTGGCTCTATCAGACTTCTAGTCTTCCCTGTTTCTTATCTTGCTAGGACTTTGATCTTATCTGTTTCGGATATAGTTCCTCTCTTGTCTTATGTCCTTTCCTATCTCTCTTGGACAATTTCTTCTATAAGTTTATTACCCATGTATGGGCGGAGTTAATTACAGTGGGCAGTGGTCCTCTTCATAGAAGGCATTCTTTTTAACAATTCTGCATCTCCATTGGCTTCCTCAAAAACACCCACTTTGATCACGCCATGGAAGCTTCTAGAAGAAATTTCTGATGCATTCTGGACCATGTGTTAAGTCGTAACAAAAGGGCAGCATGTGTCTTTCTATGATGACATATATCCTAAACAAGGATTTCCCTCAGGCCCGGTTTCTCAAAATATGCTGACTCCAGTAATTAAGACGATGATATCTTGGTCAAAACAGGACAAGTCCCCTTATCACTGATCCGTAGTCGAAACTCATCTCGCCTCGCTGCTCACAATGGGAATAGATATTTTTTTTCTCTTATTATATCCTTTTAAGAGTATTATGTTTACCCATGACAGATATAATAGGATTCATTGTAATTAAGAGAACTGGAGATTCATATATACAGTTTAAATACCATATTTGAGAATTTCATAAAGAGTTAAAAGAGGATAGTGTATTTTACTTCAGATCACATGGAATGGACAAATGAAATGCAATGGGGTTTCCTATAGATAAAAATCTTGCTGGTGACAGAAGATTTTTAAGTATTATTAATAAAATTGTAGGATTAATTATCAAACTGAATAGGAAGTATAAACTGAAGATCTCAGTGTTAATATAGGTGGAAGAAGAGAGGAGAATTAGTAGTAGGTAAATTTGGAGTAGGCACAAGGATTGACATTGTAGACGTTCTTGTAAAATTTTCTAAAATAAACCATATTATAATCATAAACCCTTTTTATTTTTATGAAAAGAAACATAAAAATGGACATGGAGAAGCCAAAATGGAAAACAACAAATAAAATACATATTAATATCAGTTTAAATGTTAATTTAGTTAAATATTTAACATTGTTAATTAGGTTAAAATCAAGCAACCATAGAATGGAAAGAAAATAAAACCTTTTCTTAATAAGAAAAATCTGATATGTTTAGTTTAGCAATACAAAATAGGTACTCCCAGCTACATAATAAAATGGAAGCAAATAAAGTAGAAATGAATAGTAGCTTAACAAAATTTTATAATATATATATATATATATATATATATATATATATATATATATATATATATATATATATATATATATATATATATATATATATATATATATATATATATATATATATATTTATTGTACATGTATTTGTTTGATCAGACTGACAGACCATATTTTTCTGAACTAAATCAGTAATTGACTTTTTACTTATTATTTTAGTATTTATCCCTAATATTCTATCTAAAGGTCCTACGGTTGAAATAATATGAAAGATGATTAGAAATATAATGAAAAAAAATGTGTGCCTCTACACTACTTGGGGGATTTGGCTAACGAAAATAATTTTCTGAATTACTTTTTTCTTAATTATTATTATTATTATTATTATTATTATTATTATTATTATTATTATTATTATTATTATTATTATTATTATTATTATTATTATTATTACTCATACTTTCTCACAATTCTTATTCACAGATAATTCCAACATAGAGCTTTGTTTTTTGTCAAGATGGAATCTTGTACTCATGATTACACTCCAGTTACTTTTTCTTCCTTTGTCCTCTCTCTTACATCATTCTGGTTGAAATATTCAGAATATTGAATCTTAATTTTGAATATATTTCTTTAAAAATTAAAACAAACAAATGTATATACTTAAAAAACATATTCAGTAACTGACCAAAGACATTAAAGGGAAGACAGGAACGTCACTAGGATTTGTGTGAGCATTTATCCGCTTTAGTAGGGTGTGTCGGCAACAGATGGCGCTGGTATATTTTGTGCTTGTCGTCTGCTACTTGTTTACCTAAGAGTGTTGCCAGATGGAACATTTCCACCAAAGTTCTTTTCATACTATGATGGAGGTTTTTTTCTTTTTATCAGTCTTGATGCAAATCTATGCTACACGAAAAATAAAAAAATAAATTTAACATTAGAAAGAAATACTATTTGGTTGTCTATTTTGATTTAAGCTCATATGTCGTATTTCCATGTCTCTCTCATGAATTTGGGATGTCACAATCTAGTAACGCAGAATCAAGTCTCCAAAACTATCAGAGCAATGTTGTCATAGTGTGAAACAAGTAGTAGGTGTTGTATATATTCACCCTTAACAATAAATTATTTATCAATACAAAGTTTAAGTAAGGTTGTAGATTGAATTTATATATGACTATAAATTGCACAATATGTGTACTTTATCAAAGCTCGAAATTTTTCACTAAAACAGGACTACAAGAGGCTAAGACCACTTTGAGAGGCCCTTTAATTTACTAACGCAGGCGTAAGTGTGTACCTATAGAAACAAAAATCTCATTAAAAGCAGAAAAAAGCAGGGCATCTTTTCTGACCATATTTCTATATGGTATAAGTGAAATATTACTTAGCAATTATGAAGGTGTTCCTATACAATAAATTTTCTGGTATTTTCTGGTATTGAAAAACTATCGAACTAATGTTTTGTTTAGAAGTGGTATTGTGCAACATACTTCAGTATTTATCTGGCCGTCATCCTGACAACATGTCTGGCAATGGAGTAGAGGGAAATAAGAGCTTTATGAAGGCAGAGAGCGAATTCCTTAGAGTAAACGCCTTTAGAGGGAACTGTCCTCGTTGTGGAGGGTTAAAACGGATGAGTATAATAATGGTACTCCACCTACCCTAAAAAAAAAGTCTATATTATTCTCTTCGAGATATATGGTAAGAGGTACCCAAAGGCAGGATTTGAGAATGTAAAAACGAAATTTAATTCATTAAGGTCAAACATCCAAAAGCAAGTTGTTGAAGATCCATTCTTCAAAGAAGTCTGGTTGAGGTTCTGGAGTTCCATGAGCCCAATATTGTGGTATTGTGGAGGATTAATTTTAGTTTTATTCTTATTTTTTTGTTTTTTGCCAAATCCTGAGAGAGAGAGAGAGAGAGAGAGAGAGAGAGAGAGAGAGAGAGAGAGAGAGAGAGAGAGAGAGAGAGAGAGAGGTAGTTAGTGTATCGATTGTTTGTGGTGAGAAAGATGTTGGTTTAAATGAGATTGTTTGTTTATGTTTTTAGTTAGGTTACGACAGTGGTGAATGTCTTGGGTGAATGCTTATTTTGATTTGACTGCAGCCTGAGGCAGTTGCGTGTGTGAATGCTGGATTTATTTCATTATTATTTCACCAGCGTGGGATTCTTTATTTATTTAAAAAGTAAGTACAGTTTTGTTTATCTTTGCTTGTCGTGATTGTGAATGATAGGAACAATTTATTATTTATCTTTGATTATAGTGCGATAGTTTAGTTAGCTAGGAGTGTTAATAAGTGTTTTTCTTTATTTTGGCAGGCCGTGATTCCTCCTTTGAGAGGTTTTTTTTGTTGAATTAACTGTTGATGACCTGGTCTGGAACTGATCATATTTAGACTGCTTTTTTGGATTGACGATTGTCGATGACCTGGCCTGTTTATAAAGATTGTGTATGATGATGATGATGATGATGATGATGATACTGACACCTGTGACTCAAGGAGTTGAGGCCGTTTTAGGAAAATTAAGAACTCTTCTGTTACCATAACCTGTAGTGGTAGTTTGCCGTGAAAAGACAGTTCGGCTTGTGTGGGGCGACAGTGTTGGTGTCGCAATATATATAAACATATTTTGAGTTGGTGTGCAGTTTAGTTTTAAGTTTGTTAGGTTTTTTTTATATTTATTAAGTTAAAGATTAGTTATAAGTGTAATTATTTTGGTTGTTGATGTTGTATTGCAGTTTTAAGAAATATAGTTTTAAGGTTATGTTATGTTTTGTTTATTTTGCCTTTTTTGTCTAAGAGTCTGATTGTAGATTACGTAAGGGGAAAGTTTGTTTTGTGGAGACAATTGTCTGTTAGAGTGATCAAGGGTGTGGGGGTTGTTTTGCAACATCCCGCCACAGTATTACACAGAAATGGAATTTCTTAGAGACAAGGATGCAGAGGACTGTGATTCCACCGGTGAATTACATTTCGTAAGTTTTTTCAAAGTTTAATTGATATAACATGCAATTAGTTTATATTTATATATTCAAATCATAGATTTTGAATTCCTTATTCATACATTATGAGAGAGAGAGAGAGAGAGAGAGAGAGAGAGAGAGAGAGAGAGAGAGAGAGAGAGAGAGAGAGAGAGAGAGAGAGAGAGAGAGTAAAATCATAAGATCATTGCATTTACAAAATAGTGTTAAACCCTTTTTTTTATTTTGTTGCATAAATGTTTGGCATGGTAATTGTATGACATAATTGAATGTACATTGCATAAGGGAATGTAATGAATTCTTGAAAAATAAGTCCCTGAATTAAGAAAAAAAAATTGAATAAGTTGAGCTAATATCTCTTCAGCAATACATAGCATATATAAGTACATTATAACTTCCGATTAAACAGCCAGAATAATCTAATTAAATTTACGTTATTTTACTTCTTGGTTTTCCTCGCAACTTTCTCTTTAGAGTTTAAATGCTCACGAAAAGTATCTCTGATTTTCTTCGCAAGAACTGATAAATGGTTGTTGCAAGTATATTGCAAATCTGTAGAATTTATATTGTCACTGGATGGCTCTTGACCAGCCTCCTTGTAATATTACTAATCTATTCCGTGTATTCATGTGAATTTCTCGTTGCTAGGTAGTTATATAGATAGCAAAAGGCCAAAACAACTAATTGTGATTTCTCTGGAGACAACAGAATAACTAGACTCATGACTCTACAGTGAGCTGTTAAAATACCATATGCATTTTGATTATGCATCTTGCACGACCTAATCTATACTTAAAGTCTCGCTATTTTTTCCATCTACTTCAGCCTGAACATATGGCTTCTTGAGATTTTCTGACAATGGTAAACCATTATCGCCAACAAAGACAAATGGATTTTTTTTTCATACTATTTGGCTCTGAAAAATTAAAAAGAACCTCTCGCCGATCACACCTTCATATTAGAGACCCTACCCTAATGCCTAAATCTGCCATCAAGACTTTATTCTCTGCGTTTATTACTGCCATAAAACTATGCTGAAATGATTCTTGTTTTTCTTCTGTGGCTACAATAAAATAGGGAAATTTCCATTTGTCACAAAATTCCTCTGCCATATTTTTGCATTCATCTCGTAGCTGTAAAGACATTAACAGTGAAAATAAAAATTAATTATGATAGTTATATATTTATCTAACAATTTCTATGGACAATTTTTTTTTATTTTTATTACATATGTAAAATAGTTATTTAAAATTCCAGGAAAAATCTTATGAAATAGAACGTCCCCATATAAAGGGAAGAAGAAAGTTAGACGAGCAAGAAGAACATTTATTCCATGTATGCAAACCTCTCCAATGAACTTAAAACGTTTATGAAAGACTTACATCTTCATGGGCAATGCAGGAAATAATTCAGCACAAGCAACATTTGTTGAAAGAGCTCTCAAAGATAATATATTTGAGGGTCAGATAGAGACTACATTGGGACTCTGTTGTCATTTATCAGCAACATACCACACCAGGCACTTCTAACAGCATTCCAAAATCATCAACTACAACTAAATACAAGATAATTCCTATTGAAAATATGGCTTTACTTGATAGGTTCCAGCAGCAAAATAAAGATGCCAGTTTTTTTTTTCTAATATCAAATAAATATATGCAAAATCCCATATAATTAAATGGGAAATAAAAGTATGGTTATATTTAACCCTAGTATAGTTTTGGAGGCATTCTATAATGGCCCTGCTGGTTCCAATAAAAATAACACTGATAGACTGCGGAGAAAGAGCAGTTACAGATTTCAAGTCTTCAAAAGTGTTAACTGTAGCAAGATAATGCAATGTGACTGGCAACCTTTCAGTTGGGGAGATAGCTTCTCTCATGACTGTGTCTCTTTTTGAGATCAGTGGAGTCACCATAAACAATAACTTTTCGAAACATTCATTGTACATCCTTAAAAAAATCTTAAAATTATAACGCTCACTTAATTTTAGGTATGATAAAAGATTTCCATGGCTTATTCATGTATCCTCTTATCCCAGTCCTTCGTCCAGTGAGGTCATTTGTTTTTTAATTAAAACAAAATATCACAGCAACTGAAAACAGGTAACACACTGTCTGTAAGAAGACTAGTGAGGAACTAAATATTGACCATTACAGTAGACCTACTGTATGTGATGGTATATGATTGACGACTTAATAAATGATGACGACAATCTTTTTCCATGTTAAAAGATTGATGGCGTAAGGGCACCCTAAGACAATACAACAACACCCATTACATATCATTTGTCCTCGTTTCAATAAAGTCTTAGGCACAGGTCCTATTTCTGATATGTCTTTCACACCTGAAAATCACATTTTCAAGAGTATTGTGGGAAGCAATTCCCCCGAACCCCCCCCCCCCCAACTCCCGCTTTGATTTCCAGAGCCAGGCTGGGAGGAATAGAGCACCGACACACTCAAATTCAACAAATAAGTAGAGCTTTTACTGGGGAGTACACTGGCTCAAAGAACTGGGTAAGTTTCTTTTAAAAATAGAAGAAGAAGAAAAAGAAAACGAGAGCCGCAACGAACATGGTTCACTAACCATGTCCTAATTCTTGTGTGAATTTATGTGTTGTACGTCAAGGTAAATGAACTCTATAATCATGAGAATTCAACAAAATCAAACTATTCAGCATGTTGTTGTAGCAAGATTGTATTTTGATAGCGAGGGGTAGAAAGTTTTCTTTGGGCGCTTGAGTAGACAAGGCTTTCACCTGAGAGAGTGTAGCTGTGTACTTACGAACCTTTTGTAATAAAGTGAAAAAAACCCAGATTCCGATATCTCATTATCCGTCAACATGGGACATATTGGTGTCAGGTGTAAAAATATGTCTGTTTGTGTATGCTGTGAACGAAGTTGTTCTTTGAGCTGGTAAAATAAGAGTTCAAGATTCCTATATACGCGAGAACTAACGTAGCAGACACTGCTATTGCGGGAGATGAAAACAGAGGAGCACTGTATAGTGTTGCCAATGAAGAATACAGACTGGAAATTAGAACACAGGAATTGGAAAATAAGTTGGATAATTTAGAACAGTTAATGAACAGATTCTTGGTTGAACAAGAAGAGGAGAAGCGAGCAACCACAACATATCTGATGCACATGAACGAGGTCCAAACCCACACAAGTGAAAGTACACATTCACAGCCAAGTGAAAATACGCAAATCGTAGTTTGAAAGTTGCCAGAACTCAGGTAAGTGTTAGGGCTTTTGATATTCCGTGGCCTAACGAAGGGTTTCAATCGATTGAAGCATTTTTGAGAGACTTTGAAGTAGCCACATATGGGTGGTAGGAAAGAGAAAAATCTATTCAAGTAATCAGGTTGCTGAAAGATGATCCGGCAATGGAGGTAATCTGTGGGTCACAAGACAGTTTAAGAAGTTATAGAGAAATAAAACGATGTTTGATTGAGAAGTATGCCTTAAGTGATGCGAGAAAGGGAGACATAAAAGAAAATTACAAACCCAAAATTTGAGAAGGTGAATCCGTTCTTAGTTTTGCAACGCGCATTTTTCAGGATTACGATTCGTTTGCTACCTGGAGTGCCAAGCTCCCAGAAGGTGATAGAAAAGCGATTGCCCGTAAACATATTCGCAAACTAGTAAACCTGCATCTATGCGGTTATTTGTTCAATGACAATCGCTCGTCAGCAGATGTGGTGAGAGCAATCCGAAACATTTTAGACAGTTTGCCAGAAGAAAAAATGAATGGGAATAACCGGCCCAATTCCAAGAAGTGGGCAGCCATGAGAAGCACTCCTTAACCCCCAAAGTGAGGTAGGGGAGAATGCAGTCAGCACGTGGGAAGAATGTTCAGATTCTGGCAGTGTGAGGGAGAGGGGCACCGACGATTGGAGTGCTGCACCCAAGGATCCCCGTGCTGGTACACTTGTCAGGCTTACGGACTTTTATCTCGAGAGTGCCCAGCAAAAAACGCCGATGGCGGAAAGGCTGTGGCACACGCACACCTTACCCCCCCCCCCCCAACATCAAAGGAAAAGGAAACAGATGAAAGGGGTGACAAGGGAGTTTGATGTTTCCCCCTCCCCACCCCCATGATATTACAAGAAGTAGCCGAGCCAACGCTCCCATCGATGACGGACTTAGTACAGGTGCTGAGACCTCCATTGTTACCCCCAACCTCACCCCCGCAGCACTAGGGAGCAGCGGCATTGCAGCTGAGGCCATTTGTTCGTGCCCCATATATCGCAATGGCTGGCTAGGAATGCTAGCAGTTAGGATTGACCTGCCAGATAAATCCATTCAAGCGAAGTTCGACAAAGGAGCTAGCGTTTCCCTGATTG
>NC_090758.1:45776213-45803713 GCF_036898095.1 Palaemon carinicauda
AATGTTAACTTCCACTAAATCACGACTATGAGAATGCTCACCTTTTCCGTACAATTATTGTAATTTATGTTATCTAACGTTGACTTTAATCATCCATCACCGTTATTTACTTCACATCACCATGTAATAGCACCTTAATTGCGTAATATATCTTATATATAATTCAATTACAGCTAGCTATGTCTCGTTCACGCTTTTATAAAAGGATTTCCCAGTTATTTTGGTATATAATAACTTAAATTGCTCAATTTCAATTTCTTGCTAGATACCAAGACTATCTTATCGCTTTTAGAGGCACTTGGGCTGCTCTTTCTGGTTTTTCATATCTTCAAGGTTTTGAGGATAGCTTTGACTTCAAACATACTGAATTCAGTCAAGGGCACATCAAGGTGTTCCATAGCTTCAGGTATATCAATCAGACGACTCTCCGCTTCATTGAAATGACACTTTACTCAAATGGACCTAGTTTGAAATTATTCAACTGTCTTATGTGCCTTGAGTTGACTGTCTTCATGTTCTCCAATGGAAAGAAAAAATTGAAGAGTTACTTTGTGTCAAATAAGTACCCTGAATATTCAGGAAACGACAAGGAAAACAACGAGAATTTCAGGAAAAAGTGTCTGGTGGATTCATGAAATTTGAAAAGAAGTCAGATCAATCCAGAAAAAAAACATAGATAAAAACATCAATGAACAGCTTCTAGTTAAGGTAATTGAAGGAGACAGAAACTGTCTCTTTTGCTCAATGACATATGCCAACACCAGAAAAGAGGACCAATATGTCCTCATCAGAAACTTAATATATGATCCTGTTAGCATCACTGGAAAGCCCAAAAATGGTTCAATGCTTGAGGATAAAGTCTAGAGGACTAAAAATACTGTACCCAAATTGTATGTGGAATATATGTTTTAAAACGCCAATGGAAGGCCAATAATAGAAACGCCTTCTTGGTGCTTTAAAGGTTTATTATTATTTCTGGCCAGGTAGTACTTATTATTTGACTTTTGGTCAAAATGTGAAGTGTATTAACTGGAAAATGCAAAATAGAAAGGAAAAATTACATTTAGCCAAACGAAAATCAAATAGAAATTTGATAATGTTATCAAATATGCTAAAGATACACTGATTGAAATCACTTACAGGCAAAACTTTCTAATTTAAAACAAACAAGTTCCATTATATAGTGAGCGTTGAAGGAATATTATCACATGAATCAATGGGCGTTATGAAGTGAATGAATAAATATTTATTATTAAACTTTAGAGGTAATTTAAATGTTCAACCATGATCTATAATTTTACCATATATGGGCATAGAATTTCAGATGTATAATCTTAACAATTCCCTAGTATAGCCTAAGTTTTAAAATTCAAATAGAATATTTGATGGGGTTATGGCATTCATAGCCAACATATTTTGTTCATGAGGAGTTTCAAGGGGCACAAAGCCCTCTTGGCTAAAATAGTGAAGTCAAACCAAATAATTCCCTGGTATAATGATATTCACATGGACTGCTGTATATCGCGGTGATATTAAAGGCATAGCTTACCCTAACAAATAATCTTTTTACAGGCATCGCCTACTCCAACATTTACAGTATGGCCTGTTACAGCCATAGCCTATCCCAAGCATATGTAGCTTATTACAGGCATAACCAATCCCACACATATATAGTCCATATGGAAAAGGCTAGGCTAAGTCTATTAAAATTTTCAACAGGTAGCCTAGGCCAATAGGCCAAGTTCATAATCCATTCATTGTTGTTTACCAGCTTTAAGCTGTACATAAATGTTGACCCTTAAATTACAACCTGAAGTATTTCCTGTTGGACTGAACATATTTTCAATAGCCTAAAACAATGCAGGCTAGGCCTTTGAAGGCAGGGCTTGATATTCATAATTAGGGAAATTCTTCAATTTATCAATGTATAACAAGTTATAACTATGGTATCACTGCTTTAAGCATTCATGACAATATAAGTAATATATTTCAATGAAAGTTAAAATAATATTCCAGTCATATCTGTTTTGGAACTTCCATCGGACTTTGCCGACAAAATCATTGAATAACATTCGCTAATTCAGATTTATCTATTATTACACCAAAACTTTCTCAACTTAAGACTATCCACTAACATTCGTGGCACTTCCAAAGAGCTGAATTTTATTCATTCATTTAATAATATATTATCTTGTTTTACAAATTGGCTGTTAATTTCCACTCACCTCGTACGAATTTAAAATGTAGGTGTTACAGCAACAGTAATATTATCTGCAGTCAACCTCTGATGTGAACAGGTTTTTGTGAGCCAAGTTCGGTCCAACTTATACATGGCACATACATAAGCCAAAAGAAAATATAGTTAATGAGATTGTGTATCTTAAGAAAGAGTCACAAGTTTCATTTCAATGTCTTTACTCTCATAAACCTGAAATTGTTGCTCCTATTTTGGACATTAGAAAATGTGAGTCATTTTAGCCTGAAATATGAAACTAATTACAAGTGATTCCAGAGTCACATTAATGGGAGTCATCTGCAACGTCTCTGGAAGTTGCATTTAGCCGATATTATCACAAAGCAGGCGACACACACTCGACTCTAGGTAGGCCACTGAATGAAAGGAGGCTCTGCTCTCGGTAGCAATGCCACAAAGTCTCCCAGCCAACGATTCTCTAAATAATTCGGAAGCAGCGTCATAATATCTTAGGCAAGCCAAGAAGTATTAAATTTTAAGTCATTGTTTCATTAGGAGATTTTGGTCTGGTTTCTTCAGATTTCACCAGAGGATTATATAACTGATATGTAGTAATTATAAGGCCTGTCTGTGTTCAATGATATGTTGTTTGTTTTAGCGTTTTTGAGTAATTTCAAAATTATTAATATGATGGTGTTGCTGTTATTTTTTGTTGTTGTTGTTATAGTTCTTTTCATGCCAGAAATATCTTCAATGTTTTTAGAAATGGTGGTCAAGAGACAACTCTTAATGTAAACAAGGGCCTTCCCGTTGTTAACCATTCATGTGAAGAAGATTTTATAAGTTCAAGTAATCATCATATTGGAGTTATGTAGTAAATCATTGACGAAAAGTACATCAAGTTTTTTTTAAATACACCAATATATTTATTCAAATCACAATAAAGGGTGAAAGATTTTTGGGTCTTTACATCCACTAATCCAGGCATGGGCCACCTGCAGCCCACAAGCCCAAAGTTTTGTTGAGCAGACCCTGAGACTTTCTAGGTTACTAGAATGTTTTCAATTGTATTTATTCATACCAGTAATCATCATTACCATAATTAGAAAAGAGAGGTGAAAGTATTATTACTAATTGTAATTCAGCAATACTTAAAGGGATGTACTTTTTTTAAATCTATAGAGGGTATTGCTCTTGTTGTTGTTGTTGTTGTTGTTGTTGTTTTAGATTGCCTTGTACTTTGTGAAGTATCCTAATGAACCAAAGTGCTAAATTTCTTTAGAAGATCAAATTCTTTGGACTATCAGATAGACCTTGGGTCATAGACATCGACACTGGGACCAATGAGGCCATTTTGTATTGAGGAGAAATTTTTTAATCAAAGGGACACTTCTAAATGGGAATAATTTGTCGTCCTTTACATATATTGATTAAAAAAAAATAAACAGATCAAAATGATCTACACTGAGGTCATCGACTAAAGGTCAAATTATAGAGATATTATAGCAAATACATTGCTCATAAATTTAGAGATTCAATTTGGAAATTTATTAGTTTCGATCAGGAATGTATTCCTGAGAGAAGAAAATCTGATCTACTTACTTAGGTTGTTTTGTGTTTCAAATGTCCAACGATTTTATTCAACTCCAATTGGAAATATTTTGAGAGAGAGAGAGAGAGAGAGAGAGAGAGAGAGAGAGAGAGAGAGAGAGAGAGAGAGAGAGAGAGAGAGAGAGAGAAAGAGAGAGAGAGAGAGAGAGAGAGAGAGAGAGAGAGAGAGAGAGAGAGAGAGAGAGAATTTGCACCTTGCTTTACTGAGACAAACAATGAAGTGAGACTTCTCAATCAGCAAACACATCTAAATAGTCAACATCACGTGACCATCACATTGGGACATCGTCCGTTGCAATAACGTCTCATTTATCTGTGAAATCAACTCAGATCTGTTGAGGAGAAATAACAAGGAAACAGCAAAGACAATAAAGTACCCTTACCACCTGTATACCGCTTTTAAGTATTGTCCTTATGGTAATAATAGAAGGTTTACATTAAACGCAGTTATTATTAGGGATGAATTTATTGTATAAAAAATAGTATATTATCCGTAAAATGTATATCTCTCAGCAAAAATGTATATTGAGCTACGTAATCAGGTACAGAGCATTAATTGTTCATATCATTACAAAGAAAAATACAATCCAGGGTGTTTATATGAATATAAATCAACAAAATAATATTCCAAGATAGCATTGACTATATATTAAAACTAAAGCATATCGTGGTCACTGACATGCATTGATTAACAATCAGAATTCAAGTAATGATATATATAGTATATACGATTATATATTGACAAAAGTATTCAAGAAGGTTACGAAATATATAGTCTATATACCTAAATAGTACAGTCTAAGTATGCCGTAAACTGGCATTCAGAACTGTATAAAGCAAATAGTACATTATATGGACAGTGATTTATATAAAAAAATACTATTGTGTTGAAGGACATAACAATAATATATGAGATACAAATACATTTCATGAGGCCATTAAAAATATATATACACACAAATATATTATTCCTGATAAGCCATAGATAAATAACAGAAAGAAATTCTGACCCAAAAAAAAGAAAAAAAAAAGAAAAAAAACGGTAAGGGAAAATGTTATAGTTTTCTGGTTGTAGTGCAGAAATATATATATTTTTTTTATTCTATAACGATTTTTGTGATCATAAATGTCACTTGGTGGAAGAGAAGAAGCTAATATTACTTTGGAGTGAGGTAGAACCCTCAATGACCACAGCGAGTAGCATTATTTATGGAATAATGGTCATGTGGCATAGATAGAGCTGGAAGGATGAGGATAACAACAGTGTGCAGGTGGAGATCCTCATACTGCAGGAGCTTCCTGGGGCCCTGTAAACCTTGCCATTTTTTGCCTTTATTTCAACTGCGGCCAGTTATCAGGATCTAAGATTGTACTATTGTACAATTTTCTCTCTTTGGGTCAGATTCCTGTGGGGGGAAACATATGTTAGGATGAGAAGATTGATTTTTTGAGAATGAATCAAAAGCTTATGAAATTTAGGAATTTTTTTATAGGGGTTCTAAGAGATGTTTAGCAACCATGTTTACCATGACAAGAGGAGGGCAGAGCTCTCTATAATGGACTGGATGTAGGGACGAGCAGGTAACAGTGTGCCATGTGGGAATGAAATCACTAAGAGGATTCCATGTTGCGATACATGATAGAACGGGACCTTTTGTTGAAAGTGTGCGTGTAAAAGTGGAGGGAAAAAAACAGACTGGAAAAGGGGGTGAAATGTCCACTGATGGTATGGTTTAGTACCAAAGTGCGGTCATTCATTCTTTTAAATTAATTCTGAAAATGGAAAATTAATTAAGTTCACTGTTCACCATTTTGGGCCACAATATCCATGAGGGGTATGCTTCAGGCTTTCACTAATTCATTTACAGTTTTGTTAACCACAGAAATATAT
Organism: Palaemon carinicauda; assembly: GCF_036898095.1. Lineage (NCBI taxonomy): Eukaryota > Metazoa > Arthropoda > Malacostraca > Decapoda > Palaemonidae > Palaemon > Palaemon carinicauda. Next base: position 45,781,910 of record NC_090758.1, read on the forward strand.
TTCTTACAGAGGATATTGCTTCAAGTTAATGTGGAAAGTAATCAATTCTATACACTTATTGAATAGCAAATGCAGATAGAAAGATCAGCTTTAAGTATTTACACAGTAACTGATTTCATTTTGGAGTAAGTGTATGCGCAGGGAATGAAATAAATATAGTAGATATTACTTCCAAGAAAAAAATACTCGTGTACCTGACCCCGGAATCTATGTGGGTGGCACAAAATGACACATTACTATTCAAATGTGAGTCAGCTGCTTTGCTGGTTTGATGCCTGAGGACTTGGCTGTGCTACGCTGTCAGAGGAGATAAACTGTTATTACTTACTGAAATCTCACATAAATAATTTTTCAAATATTATATGTAAACATCTGCGAGAGAGAGAGAGAGAGAGAGAGAGAGAGAGAGAGAGAGAGAGAGATTTTAAATTAAAGCAAAGAAATTAAATATCTGAACTACAAAGAGTAGAAAGAGGAACATCCTCTTCTTTTAAGATGATACAGACTCATTTAACATCCTATTCCTTGATGTTTATCTGATTTTATTTTGTTCAAGTCCTATCATTTGTATAGGTCACCATTACATAAAGGATTCAGGCAGCAGGACAGAACAAAACCTATTGAAAAGATTAAAAGATGTGATAGAAAAAAACCATTAAGTTAATACTCTTCTTCAACATAATAATTCATATGAAACCCTCTTTTTTTTACGTGATTATTATTATTATTATCATTATAATGATGTTTATTATTATTATTATTATTATTATTATTATTATTATTATTATTATAATGATGTTTATTATAATTTTTATTATTATTTTTCTTATTCTTATTATTATTATCATTATAATGATGTTTAATATTATTATTATTATTATTATTATTATTATTATTATTATTATTATTATTATTATTATTACCGAAATTATTATTTTTATCATTATATATTTATTTATCAGAAGTTTTTTTTTTCTGTAGTCATTGCAGACTAATTCCTTTAATGCTGTGAATTTTGTATTGCTAATTGAATAATCCCTTCACTTGTCTGTTGATCAAAGGTTAAGCACCGATGACACTTACCTTAAGACGGTGACCAAACTGCTGATCAGTTGAGTTCTTTCGAGTTCCGATCAACCAAGAGGCTGCAATGATCACTCAAGCGGATTCAGGATGATTTGTTGGGAAGAAGATTTCCTCGTCTTGTTTCTCAAGGAGAAAAGTAAATTCCGTCCTCAGAGAAAACTAGTTGTGAACCTGCAAGTGAATAAGATTGTGTTGTGGCAAAGCAGATAGATTTAATATTAGATATAATTTATGCAGGTTTGAAGTTACACATAAGATACTTAACAGGTAAGTTTATCGAAACTTATTTGCTTCTGATAAATATAATTTTGCCTAGACCAATTACTTAATATAATAAATGGTAAAATAAAGGAGTTGTAGACAAGACACTCTATACCAAGAAGAGGAAGATAATTCAAAAGAAGACCAAAGTTAAGGAACGACTGCTTCTGGTACTTACCGCCATCAATCCGAGATAAGCAATGTAGACCTTTCTGGGAGCTGCACCCTGATGTCACATTCAGGTTCCAGAATGCAGATAATGTCTGCAAAATCATTAACAGAAACTTGCCCCTCCCACTCATGTGCTTGATTGATGTAGAGTGCACATCCTCCTAAGTAAAAGCCTTAGATGAGGGGAGCCGCCATAGTGAGAGTGAGTAAATCATTCACACAGTTCCGTGGGGCCTTGTTTGGAGCTTCCCTTGTCGGTCCTGTCCACTGGAACCCTGGGTAAGGTGTAGCTCAGGATTTTGCGAGGAAGGACTAGCTTATGCAAGCATTAAAAGGAGAATATAAAAACATACAAAAAATATACTTCGGAAAACAAAACTGTTAACAACCTCTTGCTTAAGGATCAATGCTAAATTGATTAAATAAATACAATACCTTTATATTATTATATATAGTTACCTTTAGCTATCGTTATCTAAAAATGATAATGAATTGTCTGAAACAATGTTTACTTGTCCTTGTGAAAAGTATTTAATTAAAGATATAACCGAAAAAGAACCACAAACTGCAATTTTTGTAGATATTTGGTCATAATTACTCCTGTGTTCCTCCCTACCATTCTTCCTGTCTGTCTGTATGAGAAGAAGAGAGAATCACCCGATGTATTCTACCTTTGTCTATTTCATGCAGATATATAAAATAAAATACTTTGAACAGAATCAAATTTGATATTGCTTAATGTGAAAAAAAAGTACCAGAATGTGCAGAGATTTAAAAATCTGATTGTATAATTTTTTTTTTTTTAGATTTCTATTCAATAAGAATATAGGTAATGAATGTTAACGTTACTCTTCTCATTAATTGTATTAGAAATATTAGCTTGAAATATTACTCTTTCTGTTCATTTCAATAGGAGTAGTAACTACAAATATTACTCTTTTCATTCAATTCTTTAAATGTAGTAACTCCTTATCATATCCAATTCATACAATTCATTAAGAAGAAATAACTCAAAATTCTTACCCTGAAAATCCTACATCATCTTATGTTTCTCTTCTCCAATGTCCTTCAGCTCTGTGTTCCTTCTCTTCTGATCAGATGTTGACTCAGTGGGTCTGACAGACCCTGGTCTAACATATCATCTTTTCTTAGGTCCAGCAGATGACGTTGAACAATCTCCCTCTGCACCAGTCAGTCATTCAGTCATTCAGTCAGTCAGTGTTTTGTTCTACCACTTCATCTGATCTGCAATTGAAAATAGCATCAGTATATGAGGGCATTACAAATTCCAAGTGTTTTACTAAAGACGGAATCTCTGCAAAAACAGCTCTGTGTGATGTTCCTTTACTTTGATTATTGAATGGAGAAATAAATTGATTAACAATAATGATATTATTCTTGAGCAGCAAAGCAGATCCATTTCAATATATAACTTCATAAAATTAGATTTACTTCTGAAAAGTTTACTTTAATGTTACAACTAATCATATACAGAACAATAGATTTCACAAAGAACTCACCTGTCGGACTGGTATTGAGATACGTACTTGAATATTTTCTTGGAACAGATTCCGTCCAGAACTTAGAGGGAATATTAGGGACATATCATATGACATTATCAATGTAGATTAGTATAAAATGAATAAAAATTGAAAGGTGATGAAAACACAATTTTCATCATTCACAGATTTATTCATGATGAGCTCCACTATTACATATTACCTACCATCACCTCAACCATCTCCGTCAAAATTACTTAAATAGATTTTGTTTATATGAATAGATAATAGACAATGTTTAGAGTGAATCTTAGCACATTCAAGTTTTGCTATATTTTGTTAAGATTATGTCATTATATAAGTCATACACTAATTTGTTAATTAGAAATATTCATCATATTGAAGTGATTGAACAAATGAAAAGTTCTGAAAATATATATAAGAAAAGAAAACCAACAGTGGAATGAACATAATAAAAGTTTCCAAAAACAATAGATTTTTGTGAAAAGATATTGATTGTTCCCTAACAATTGAATATACATACATATATATATATATATATATATATATATATATATATATATATATATATATATATATATATATATATATATATATATATATATATATATAAAATATATATATATATATATATATATATATATATATATATATATATATATATATATATATATATATATATATATATATATATATATATATTATCACATAACTATAAAATAAATGACCTTTATGATCTGAAAATGATGTTTATAATCTAATCATAATAAAAAGTTAGTTAAACCTGAATCATTTAGTGACAGATTATGAATTAGAATTTGGTGATTAACATTTTGAGACATTTGTTTCACAACAAAAGGGTCAGATGATATTGAAGTTCTTCTTCTTCTGTTTAGTTGTCGCCTAAGGGATCGTCATAGTTTTCTCTCTATTAGAAGTACATACTGAACATCTGTGCATCAGTCGTCCTACCGAACAAAGAAGAAAACATTGTTATGAAATAGACTTTGGTTTTGTGCAATGACTCAGCACAAAAGCTAACGAAAAATAGCACAGGATATGGTGAGGGAAATCTTTATTCTTAAGAGAAAGAAATAATAATGATAGTGAAAGAAAGAAGGAAGATGAATATGATGAGAATTGAAGGAAGTGAGGAAAGAATTGGAGGGAGCCATAAATAATGAGATTCAAACAAACATAATCAGATATTCTAATCAAATGATAATGAGCAGAATAATAAGAAAAAGTGAAGAAAATAATGATGTTGAAATTGCTCTACACATCAACACCTCTCTATCATCCACACAACGACATTCTCTGGAAATGTCTCTGATTCCATTAATGAAGATAAAAAGGAATATCAAGTGATCGAATGAGGAAAAGAAAAGAAAATTACTGTTGAAACTTGGCTTATAATGAATACAGATTAGTTATCTAGGCTCATTCCTTGATGAAAGGCTTGGAACGTTGGTAGAAGAGAGAGAGAGAGAGGGGAGAGAGAGAGAGAGAGAGAGAGAGAGAGAGAGATGATGCCTAAATAGCGTGATGATCATTAACAATTAGACCTATGATATAAAAAGAATTACCCGATTTTATAGAATAAATATTTTTTTTAGGCCCATGGTCTGCTTAAAGGAGAGAGAGAGAGAGAGAGAGAGAGAGAGAGAGAGAGAGAGAGAGAGAGAGAGAGAGAGAGAGCCTAAATACAATGAAGATCATAAAAAATAAGACCTAAGATATGGAAAATTACCGGACCTGATAATATAGATTACTTTTTTAGGCCTATGGTCTGCTGAAAGGCTTAAGAGGAATGTTAAAAGAGAGAGAGAGAGAGAGAGAGAGAGAGAGAGAGAGAGGGAGATTCTGCCTAAAGACGATGAAGGCCTATGATATGAAAAATTACCAGACCTAATAATGGAGATTACTTTTTAGGCCTATGGTCTGCTGAAAGGCTTAAGAGGAATGTTAAAAGAGAGAGAGAGAGAGAGAGAGAGAGAGAGAGAGAGAGAGAGATCAAAATCGTACAATACAGATGAAGAAGGAGAAGAAAAAGAAGAAGCAAACTCACCAAATAACACCATCTCCACATCCGGTGAATTTCTTTGCCTTAAGATCCATCTCTGTAAGTAAGGCTTCGTCATCTGGTCGTTCATCTTCTGGGAAACTGATGCAGTGTCTCACCCTGACTCCCTTCAAGGAATTCACCATTGGGAGGAGTAAATCCCGAGGACTCCTCCTCTCCTTGGAACACCGAGGAAAGCGGATTGAATAAAAGAATCTGTTGGGAAAAAGAAGAAGGAAAAGAAGAAAAATCGGATGAAATGAAAGGAAAGGAAAAGGAAATGATGTCAATCATATTTTTAATTATTGTTTTATTGACATCTTGTTTTGTTAAGATAAACAAGTGCCTCCAGACACACACACACACACACACAACACACACACACCTTCACGTACACAGTATTGCAATTAATTTCTAATGATCCCAAATAGGATATGAATTGAAAATACAAATAAACCTTTAAGTAACTTTTGAAAAGTGTACAAATTGATAAACTTATTTCTATTTCTATAATAATTAATAATTGACTATTTCTGTTAATAGGCCTATGAGATTTTTCTTTCTCCAAATCTGATGTCGATTTAAAGTCTTGTTTCAAATAAATTTTTCTGTTCAATAAATTAATATGATAATTATATCGTCTCTCTCTCTCTCTCTCTCTCTCTCTCTCTCTCTCTCTCTCTCTCTCTCTCTCTCTCTCTCTCTCTCTCTCTTTTAAGGAATGATGTCTCCTCACCTCCTTGCATCCTGTGGTTGCAATGCCTGAAGGATGTCCCCAACCTTCTCGATGTCTTCTTCCTGGACATTGCTGACCAAGACAAATGGATCCTCCTTCAAGAAAGGAATTGGATGACTGACGCTGCTGACATCCTTGACACTAAAGTGAATCCCTGGAAAAGGAAAAAGTCTTAAGGAAGAAGAAAAAGAAGAAGAAGAAGAAAAACAACAACAACAACCACTTTGAGGACAATGAAAATCACAACCAAACATTTCGTAAGATTTTAAAGGAAAAGACCAAATGGGAATAATGATAACTGAAACAACGAATTTAGAGACGAAATTACTAAAGTTAGAAGCTATGGGTTTGTGTTGATGTGTGTGTGTGCGTGCGTGAGTCAATGAGTGTGTGCGTGCGTGAGTCAATGTCCTTGTGTGCGTTAGTTAATGTGTGTGTGAATCAATGTGTGTGCACGCGAGCATTGTAGTTTTTATTATGTATTGGGATGACATCAGTCTCCTCATGATACACTCGCATTGAGCACCGTATAAAGAAACACAGCCAATAACAACTCAGTTTTATTGGACTATCACAATATTATTGGTCGAGATAATATTTTTCACGTCCCTTTCGGTGATTGGTTCTTGATGTCAAATGACTCCGCCCACATTTTTGTAGAGAACCAATCAGCGCAGAAAGGAGGCGGAGTCAGGAGTAGCTTTGAGTGACTATCACTGTTCCCGATTCTAGTTTCCTCTTCATTACCATCGTGATCATTACTATTCATTACTGTCACCATTATTAATATCATTATTTATGAAATCAATAGTGACTATAGTGATGTAGTGATGTCACCTTTAAACTGAATCATTTCCTTTTTACATAAGAAAGGAAATAAATGAAAACTCAGCATCGAAAGCTTTTAAATTACTTCAGATCATATGAAAATAATATTGTTCTATTTAAGAAAAAAAAAAAAAAGATACTTGATAGAGCCTTGAATATAAAATTCTCAATATATAAAGCAATAATGATAATAATGATAGTAACAATAATATAAATAATGATAATAACAATATTAACAGAACAAATGACAGGAATGGGATAAGGGGAAGAAGGCGAGATATAAAATCCCTCAGAGGAAAGGAAGACAGAAAATCTGTCATCCTTCTCTTTAACTCACCTAAACGTCTGATCCTTTTTGTCTTTTGCAAAGATCGACAGAAGGCGTCGAGGCTGACTTGGTCCGGAATCCCCACTCTCAGTTCCTTCACATTTGGAGGGATATGAAACGTTGGGTTCCAGATGCCTGTGTAAGACCAACAGCTGTTCCAAAGAGAAGAAAAGAAAGAAATAATTATTAGATTCGATCGGGAATTTTATTAAGTGGAATGATGATGATGATTAAGATGATTAAGGAAACGATGACGATGATAATGATGATGATGATGATGATGATGATAAGAATGAAAAGTAAAGAGGAATAATTTGGTGGAATATTGAAATTTATATCATCTATAAATGAGAAGGAAAGTAAATTTGAGACTTTTTTATAATGAATCTAATGATGACCGTGATGATGATGATGATGATGATGATACTAGTAATATAAAGGATATAGACTATGAGACTCAAGTTGAGGATTGTGGCAAAGTTTGTAGCCTAATTATTCATGTCTGTCTTCATTTCTCTTTAAAACTACGTTTAACATACATACACACACACACATATATATATATATATATATATATATATATATATATATATATATATATATATATATATATATATATATATATATATATATATATATATATATATATATATATATATATATATATATATATATATGTGTGCGTGTGTGTGTGTGTGTGTGTGTGTTTTCATGTATCACTATCTTTTTCATAAAGATATTTGATGATATTAGTTAAGAAGTAGGCTGATATTCAGAATAACTGTCAGAAAAGCAAAGGAAAAGGCAAAACTTACCCTTTGCTGAGTAGACTTTTGATTGACTCTGTTTCTTCTGCGTTAATAGACGTAAATTCTTTAAAGCTGCGATGAAGCAATATTACTCTTGGGTAAACCTGGTGTCGCAAGAGATGTTTGGTCAGTACCTCGAAGCCGGAGATACTTTCTTCGAGGTCTATAAAAATTCTAATCTCATCTCTGTTTGGGAGAGGAGGATCAGTGGCTGCAAGGAGGGCGATGTAAGACTCGAATGATGAGTCAGTGATTTTAGTGTTGTTATCAATCAAACAAAACCTCTGCGCTATCCAACGTGATAGTTTGTCATCGCACTTGATATTGTGCATGACTTTCAGGAAGGAGTCTTTGTCCTCCAATCCTGACTTCTCCAGGAGTTCCAGGGTCTCAATCTTGGTTGCCAGTGGCACCTCCACTTCCCCCACGTGGAAAATGCTTAGTGTCTGGATAAGTAGGTTTTGATACTTCTCCAGAGAGTCAGGGAGAGAGCCCCCATGCAGCTCTTTCACAAAGTCTGTCACTGATGTAGTTTTTGTTGACCTTAGGAGAGCAAGCATTTTTGTTAGGATTTGTAATGGGATGCTGGTTTGAGATAATTCATCACTCCACTTCTGTATTGCCAATAGATCCACATTTGGGCCGGTCACTTGTTTATAGATGTTGTAACCTCCCATGAACTCCATGAAACCCTTATGAGGGAAAGTGTAATAGGAGTTGTTGAAGGAGGTGACTTTCTTTAGGAAGGCTCCAGCCAGCTCTTCTATTGGTAATCCCAAACTAAGACATAGATCAGCCAATCTTTGATAGACCGATTGGGGAAGATTTATAAAATCCTCTTTCAATCCTTTGAGAGATTCCAAAGAGAGTTCCTCCAGAAATATAGCTATTTTGTGTTGCAAGACACTTAATTCTAAGTCACACGTAGATGGGTTCCTCTGCAAACGCTCCTCTAATTTGAAGATGATTAGAAGGAAAATCTGCCAGTAGAGCTCAGCCTCAGTTGTGATTCTGTTTACATCATCTGGTTTGAACATCCAAAGAATTGTGAGGAGACAGAGATTATAGGCAACTTCCCACACTATGCTCATTTTGTGTTCAGTTTTCTTAAGGAATTCTAATAGTTTATCTAGCTCTTGTAAAACTGGGGAATCTTTGGGTAGACTCAAGAAGTATTTGGTTACAAACTCTTCTCTTTTGTTGGCTTTAATTCCTATAAGCCGAAGATGAACAGCATTCAAAGCTCTGGATTGGAGATGAGCATTCAGTTTCTCTTCAGCTTCAGGTCTGGTCGTAACAATAACAGTTAATTGGCTGTAGAGTTTGTTTAAAGAAAGAATATGGTTGAAAAGGCCAGATGAACTCTTATTGAGCTCATCGTAGCCATCTAAGATGACCAGAGTTTTTTGTCCTAAGACAGCTTTAACAAGGTCTCCATCCCTGAATGAGCGATGAACTTCTTCTCCCAAAGAGCATTCAATAAGCCTATCAAATGTATTAAGAATATCTCTTAATTCTGCATAAAAGAGCAGATGAAAGGAGCTGAGGCCTTTGATGGAGGGTCTTTGGTTGGCCCAATCAGATGTTATCTTTTTCACTAGAGTGCTCTTGCCCATTCCTGCATGTCCTTTGAGCAAAATAAAACTTCCAGCGTCAGAACCCGAGGCTACATCTATTATGTCCTCCAGTAAAACTTCCTTATTCTTTCCATCCTGATTCAGTTCTATTTCTGTGAATATTTCATTCACTGGCAACTGCCTTCCATCTCCTTTCACTATTAAGGACAGTGGATTTATGGTTGTATTTCGATTCAAGACATCTTTCAAGAATGGAACACCTCTATTCCTTATCAATGCTATCTGTTCAGAGAAGAACAATTCCTTCTTGTACTCATCAAGGGTCTTTGGCGAAATGTCTGCATCTCTTATTTCATTGAGCTTTTTGTTGAAATTAGCAACATTTGCATCAATCTCTGTCTGGCTGACATGTGAACATATTTTGCCAACACTACAAAGTGCTCTCTCCATTAGTGTACGGATTTCTTCAATTTTGTCAAAGAAATCTTTTTGATTTAGATTGAGGTCTTCATGAGCTATAGAGTTTCTTATGTCTTTTAAACATGTGATAAGACACTCTGGCTCTTTACCGTTTGCTGATGACCAAGCAGTGTCATCTTTTCCAGCAAAGACTCCTTTACAATGTTTCAAAAGGAGACAAATAAGGGTTATATCCCACTTAGCAACATCTGTAGGATACTTTTGCAACGTCTTAAGCTGATCTGGATAGAGCTTCCTCTTTAGTTTATTTATCTCTACATTTTTGTTCTCTGGGCAAGTTAAGAATTTTATTTTCTGTTCCCAATCTGTTCCCCAGATGAGAAACAGCCTCAACAAGGGACTTATAACCTCATCGGAGATCTTCCATAGTCTGATCTTATACCGGTCAAATTCATTGAATACAGGAGTCATCCTGTAATGAAGTAAAAAAAAAAAAAGAAATAGAATGATTAGGTATGTAATAAATTGTAATTCAAAATGTGAATAGAATTTCAATTAATTTTCCCTGCATTTTGAAAAAGCTATATTTCTTCTTCAAATATTTTTTCCTCTTATAAAATATCAAAGGTTACAAAAACATGAATACACACACACACACGAACACACACACACACACGCACACACACACACACACACACATATATATATATATATATATATATATATATATATATATATATATATATATATATATATATATATATATATATATATCATATATATACGTATTCATATATACAGTATATATATATATCAAAAGAAATCGAGCAAAACAAAAAAACAGTGCACTTCAACCTCCCTTTAGGGTTACAGTTCTCTTGCTTGAGGGTACACTCGGGCACACTATTCTATTTAGATTATCTTTAATTATAATTTTTTAGGTTGAACAGGGCACTAGCCACCAGTTGAGATACTACCACTAGAAAGTTATGGGGTTTTTTGATTGGCCAGACAGTACTACATTGGATCCTTATCTCTGGTTACGGTTCATTTTCCGTTTGCCTACACACACGCACACTCAGTAGTTTGGCCTATTCTTTAAACATTTTCCTCTGTTTTCATACACCGGAGAACACTTAGATTACCAAACAATTCTTCTTACTTCACTGTAATAGTTCAGTGGAAACTTTTCTGTTTTTAAGGTTAGAAGAGAATCTTTTGCTATGGTAAGACTCTCCTCTAGGACAAGACCACTCCAATATCATACCATTGCTTTCTAATCATGGGTAATGCCATAGACTCTGTACCATGGTATTCCACTGTCTTTTTGGTTAGAATTCTCTTGCTTGATGGTACACTTGGGCACGCTATTCTATGTTATTTCTTTTCCTCTTGTTTTGTTAAAGTTTTTTTATAGTTTATATAGGAGATATTTATTTTAGTCTTTTTGCTCTTCTTAAAATATTTTATTTTTTTCTGTTTCCTTTCTTCACTGAGCTATTTTCCCTGTTGGAGCCCCTGGGCTTATAACATCCTGCTTTTCCAACTAGGGTTGTAGCTTAGCAAGTAATAATAACAATAATAATGATAACAATAATATACTGTATATATATATATATATATATATATATATATATATATATATATATATATATATATATATATATATATATATATATATATATATATATATATATATGTACAAATACTGAATATATATATATGTATACATACATATATATATATATATATATATATATATATATATATATATATATATATATATATATATATATGCATACATATTATACGGTGATAGCTCCTAGGTCTGGGCACCAAAAATAGATTGTATGATTATGGCTCCCTGGTCTGGGAACCAAAATATATGTTATACTATGGGTAGTGATTGAGAACCAAAATATATGTTATACTATGGGTAGTGACTGGGAACCAAATATATAATATTCTATATATCACGACTGATAAGTTGATCAACCTCTCGAATTCGAAACTCACCTGTTTGAATTTACATTAAAACTGTTACATTATAAAATATAATTACATAACCTCGGAAATAGTTAAATAATTCCCAGGAAGCAATATATAAATCTCTGAATATCCAAAGATATCTTAAGTACACTTAAAAGAAAATTGGGTAATTATTATTATGAATATTCAGATAGGTCTAACTTCAGTTCATAATAGGATGTGAGGAATACAATTACAAACAATGGTGAAAGTAATAATACAATCTTTACAAATATAAATTTTTTCTGTATAAATTACAACACTTCGAAAGAATTCACAAAAAGCAAATAAATCAGTCGAAATATCAAGTCACAACAAAATTGAGATTAAGACTAAAATGTCACTCTCTGAAAATTATATATTTTCTTGACATGAAAATGTTAAATCTGAATATACCTTTGACTAAGAAAGAGAAATAACACTTATGAAAATTATAGTAACCTGTTTCACTTAACGTTAAATCTGAATACAATATTTAAGTTTGACACCTAAAGAAAAATATATAACCAGTTCAAAATAAAAATACCTAACCTTTCTACAGGCCTGTTTACAAAAATTCTCTGAAAATTTTTATAAGTACTCACTATGATTATAAGTACTAGTAAAACCAAAGCATTGAATTTCCACTGAACACTTTTAAAATAATACACTGAGCTGCGTGCAAGAGCGAGAGAGGGGATGGTGGCTGTCTTAAGGTTAGGAATATCTATTTATATATCTATCCCTGGGGGTTGCCTTTATATATAAAACTTAGCCACTTCCAGAAACTTCCCGAAGTACTGGGAAGCGTGGGGGATTGAGCAAAGGTGTCAAAACTACCAAGTATTGTCCTCTCGAACTCTTACTCACACAAAAGTAAACAAAACCTGGGTTTCCTTTGGCAACTATCACACATAGTGAGGTGACTCTCTGTCAGCTCAGCTAGTTCCACCCACCCTTTGTCCCTGAATTATGAAAAAAAGATAACATTCTATCACTAGGTTTTTTGGGAAATTTACAAAACACGTTGCTTATGGCGTATTCTCTGACAAACATGACGCAATACCTCATAAAAATATAAAAGAACATTACATAAGACCTGTTCATATTTCATATGTTCACATAACACTCTTAAACATATTACGTAAGACTTTGTAACAAAAAAACTCGAAATAAAAAGTTAAGTCTTAAACATATCATTAATTTACATCTACCTTGGATTCTTGCCTCTAGTTACGGCTCATTTTATCTTTGCCTACACATACACCGGATAGTCTGGCTTATTCTTTACATATTCTTCTCTGTCCTCATACACCTGACAACAATGGGATTAAAAAAATATTAAAAATTCTCCTTCACCTAAGGGGTTACTGCACTATCATTGTTCAGTGGCCACTTTCTTCTAGGTAAGGAGAGAGGAGACTCTTTATCTATGGTAAGGAATTCTTTTAGGAAAAGGACACTCCAAAATCAAACCATTGTTTTCTAGTGTTGGGTAGTGGCATCGCCTCTGTACCATGATCTTCCAATGTCTTTGGTTAGAGTTCTCTTGCTCAGGGGTACATTCGAACACGCTATTCTATCTTTTTTTCTCTTCCTGGTTTGATATCAGGTGCTCTCAGTATTGGTTACAAAGTTAATAAGGCCTTTATCTTGTCGAAGGATTCCTAGCACTCGCTGGTCCATACAATTTTTTCGTGGGGCTAGTCAAATTTATTGAAGGGGCTACTACAGCCAAAAATTTCGGCCAGAAACGTCGATAGAATCCTGCCGTCCCAAAAATACGTTATAATTGCTTCCTCATGGGGGGGGGTTCGATACTTTGCTAATTCTTTCGACATTATAGCCTACCGGATTGATTAGTCTTTTTTCTACTTCAAATCCCAAGTAGCAAACTGTCTCCTTTCCAAATTCGCTCTTCTCCAGGTTAATCGGCAAGTGTGCTCCTCATAGCTTTTTAAATACCTTCTTCAAGATTCAGAGATGTTCTTCCTAGGTCGATGAATATACTACAATATCATCGAGATTTATGCCTGTTCCTTCTTTCAACACTAAAAGGTTATCCATTACTCGTTGAAAAGCAGCGGGGCTGTCATTAGGCCAAAAGGCATGACGGTGTATTGATATAACCCAAATAGGGTTATAAAAGTGATAACAATTTTGCATTGTCATCCAAAAGAATTTGATAATAGCCTTTTAACAAATCAACCTTGGAGACGAACCTTGCTTGTCCTTATTGTTGAGCAGGTGGTCAATGAGCAGCAATGGCTAATTATCGGCCACACTGGTCAAATTAAACTTTGGGTAGTTTATACACATCCTAAAAAATAAGTCCAGTTTTTTCACTAATAAGTATGGAGAACTGTAAGGGCTAGAACTCTGTTCGGCTAATCCGTTTTATAACAAATAGTCCGCTCCATTTCTCATGGCCTTTCAGTGATACGGCGATAGTAAATACTCACGTTGTTTAAATGGTCTTTTTATTGTTTTGAGGTGTATCTCATGCTTCGTCAGGTTGGTTCGTTTTGCGAAGTACGAGACAATTTTATGGAAACTTCTGATTAATCGGCTTAATTTCTCTTGTTGCTCCTGGTTCAAATGAGTTAGTTTCTCTTCCAGGTTCTGAATGATGGAAGAAATACTCACATTACTTACGGCCTCTAACTTACATCCATCGTAGTCTTCCATGGATGGTATGGTTTGTGCCATACACACTTGTGAAGATTCTTTCCTGTTTTCGCTTAAGTGGCGCTTCAGTCGGCAAACATGTACTCTCCTTTGCCTTTCCCTACTTCCTGGGATTCCAGTAACGTAGGATAGGTCACGGATTATCCCCAAAATCTTTAATGGTTCCTGGAACTTGTTGGTGGGTGGGAATCTCCTTATCAGCAAGAAAATTAATACCTGTTGTCCTACTGAAAATTGTCTGTCCTTACTTGTCATATGAAGCCTTTTCTGCACTTTTTCTTAACTCGTTATAAGGTTTTCTAGGGAGATTTCCCTTCTCTCGCCAATCCTTGTCCTCAAATTCTTGACCTATTCTCCATACGTTTCCTGTCGGTCCTTCAATTTTCTGCTAACATTTTAATCAGTCATTATACTTGTCCTCCTAATACCATTCCATTCTGGGTACATACCATTCTTTCTTGATAAGCGTTACATTCATCAAATAACATCTACGGTATTCCGATATCCCATTCATTCCCTGTTTCGTTGCAGAACTTTGTTAACAAACTTATCTAAGTTTGATGAAACCTCTCTTCTGCACCTCTGGTCTCCAAATAATAAGTAGTTTATGGATGTTGATTCACATCCAACAGTTTCACTACGTCCTGAAATAATTTTGACGTTAAATTTGTTCATCAGTTACTTTGAATTATTACTGGAATACCAGACTTAGTGAAAAAATCTAGTACCTTCTAAGAGTTTTTGGGGAATGATGTTCCGAACGGGTTTGGCTTCAGGGTATCTCGTCACTGGACACATCATGGTTATCATATATTCATGACCTTTTCTCTTCCTTGGTAAAGTTCCCACAATGTTGATCATTAACTTTCTTCTTTGTCTTCTTGTCTAAACGTAAGCCGTTCCTGTCTTCTTGAGGTTACTCGGGAGTCTTCCTCTTGCATATCACCAAGGGAACCCTCCTTTTAGAAAAAAATTCCTCAAAGTTCATTTCTTCTTCGATTTTTTTTTTTTTCATCAGGCACTTTCTTCGGCATACTCCTTGTTGTCACACAACTAGGAAACAGATGCGGGAGTCCTTCTCGAGTTCAGTCATAGGATTATACTTAAATGGTTTTTTCGTTATAATGTGAAAAGGCACAGACGGTGCTCCACCAGCCTCATTACACAGCTGGACTTCTACTTCTTCGTCAGCCAAATAATCCTTTACTGCAAAATCAAAATTACCTGTCACAAACTAACATGACAGTTTCAAATGGCAAAAAGGGGTAACTTCTTATTTTCCTATTCCCTTCAAAATAACCGAGTGTCCTGTGAGAGACTGCACCACCAACGCCAGTGTTCCTTGTATCACCACACTATGGTTGCAACTCGTGTCGCGCAATATTGGACCGGGGTTCACTCATCTCAGTCTATTGCATGAAAAAATATATGGTTTAAAGGTATCCACGCTCTTTGGGTTTGTTCTCTTCATCGTGCAAATGTAGCGGGGTTTATTTTCGTCTTCACCCTTTCCGCTCTTATCACACTTACAGCAGAAAATATTAACCTTCTGCACGTCTTGGAGGAGGACGATACGACAATTGTCGCTGTGGTACTATCACATTCTGCAAAGGAACAGTATCAATGCTACTTCCGTTATAAATTTTTAACGGGTTCACATATTTATTACTGAACTGGTTTCCATGGTTCGGGGAATAATTGACACTTGGTCGGAAGAACGGTTGAAATTACATTTCTGAGGAGGGTTTAAGACTGATAATATCAAAATCTTCGCTCAGTTAAGCAGCTTGATCAAGTCTCCTCACCTCTCTCTCTCAAGTAGGTTTGAATATGTTTAGGAATTCCTCGTAGATATTGTTCTAGTACTATTAATTCTTCTAAATCAGCCATGTACTCACATTAGCTGCCTCTGTTCATCTCTTAAAACATTGCTGTATCTTATAAGCGTAATTAAGGAAAGTAATCTTCTCGTCATTCTTCAAACTTCAGGACCTTTCATCATAATATTCAGAGGTCATACGTTGCACTTGCAGTATGTTCCTCTTCACTTCTTCATACTCCTTCCTCTGGTCCTGAGATAAGGATAGATAAGGACTGCGACCTTTCCAAAGGAGTACACTTTACAATAACTCAGACTATTTATCTTCGGGCCATTGCATCGTCGATGTGACCATTTCAAAATGATCGAAAAATTTATCAGGAGCCTCTTTTGTGAGCCTTGGAATTAACCTCTGGGTGTTCATCACAGTAAACACGGTATAGTGCATAGTAGGTTTCACCTCTGTCTACATTGCAGACTTTGCACTGGCATTCAACAGTTCCAATTCTCTTGTGCGTCGTGCAAATTCCATGTTCTCTTCCCTCTCTTTTTCTTCTCGTTTTTTGTCTCTTTTTCGTATTTTCTCTCTTTATCTTCCATTCTCATCCCATGTCTTCCTACTTCTCTGGCTTCTTCTCTTTTTGCTTCTTCTTGTCTTGCTTCCATTTCCCTCGCATGTTGTGCTACTACTTTCTCTTCTGACATCATCTTTAACTTAGTCAAATTCTACTTTGCTGCAATTTGTCAAATCTCAGTCTCTGCTTCCCTGTCTGTTTCAATCTTTCGGTTTGTGGTTGACTGGTCCTTGCTTTGCTACAAATTCTTCTTCACCCTTATCCAACAGTTCATGAACTGCTACAATACTTTCTACAGACAATTTCCCCGAGTTTATCAACGCATCTAAAGCTAGACACTTGATTTGGTCTTTAATCCTCCCTCTCATTGCAAGACCACCATATGCCCTTAGAATAGAGAGCCAATGAAATATAGTTACATTAGCTTCTGAAAATTCCTGAACCTTCGAGTTTTTCAAAAACTCTTGGATATTAAACTGTCCCATCTTGTATTTTACTATATCTAATACCTCTCCAAAACTGTCCTAACAATACACAAAATCCTATCAACACGAAATTGTTCAAACCTTTAACGAAAACACAGCCCTGTTATCATCAATACCTGAAGCACACTCACTCGATCCCAGAAATCTGGGCACCAGAAATTTATTATATTATGGTCCCGTGGTCTGGGAACCAAAATATAGTAATATATATAAATATATATATATATATATATATATATATATATATATATATATATATATATATATATAATATATATATATATATATATATATATATATATATATATATATATATATATATATATATATATATATATATATATATATATATATATATATATATTAGGCTGGTAAACTATGCATCCTATCGAGTTCTAAACTTACATTTTTGTTTTTGCATTAAACCGTTTATTTTAGAAATATCATTACCTGAGCTCTGAGACAATTAAATAACTCCCAAAAAGCAATATATATTTACATTGAATATCCAATGGTCTCTTAAGTACACTGAAAAAAGGCCGGTAATTATTATTAAGAACTATACAAACAACCTCTTACTTCAATTCTTTAACTGGAATACGAGAGAGTACTGTAACATACACTGTTGATTGAAATTATACACTCTTTACAAGCAAATAAATTTATAGTTTATAAAAATTACAACACTTTGAAAGAATATACATAAGGGAAAATCACTCTGAATACTAAGACTGAGCAAAACTTAGATTAGGACAAAAGAAATGTTACACTGGGAATTATATAATCACTTGACTTGAAATATTATATATGCATAAAGCCTTAGATTAAGATGAAAAAAAATAAATACATATGAAAAGTATATAATCACTTGTTTCACTTGAAATTAAATTCTACACTAACATTTCATCTTGATAGTTAATGAAAATAGACAACCTTTAACACTGTAAGGATTAAACTCTCAAAAAAAATATATATACACAAAATAGCAGATAAACTTACAATTTAGCTCACACAAAGAGTAAAAATAAATTTTCTTCACATTTTGATATGAATCTTTCAGGGCCAGTTTCAAAGATTTACACAATTCCAGCACTATATGCAACACAATAAATTCAAAATTTAGATTTTTTAAAGATTTTATCCACTTTAGACAGTAATGTAATTTTTTTTTATAACAGTAGAAAAGGGTGAATTTTTTGACTTTTAAGTTTGTCTTCACTATTTGTTGCAACTCTGGTTATGTAACTTTGTGGTTTATTTACACCAATATATAGGCTACCACGGCCTTAATGGGTTAACGTGTAGCAATTTTACATATATACATAGAAGCTGTTCCTTATTTTAAACTAAGTTTTCTTTGGGTGGCCAGACTCGCAATATATGCTTGGAATTCTCTTCTAGGAAAATGTCTTTATTTGATGTCCTTTTAACTACGTATCTCGTGTAGTAGAATTCTTTATTTTCATGTAGGAATGGTATTTCATCTTATTGACAAACATTTTGTGTGAATGATAGAGGGCGTGAAATCTAATTTGTTGTTGAAGTGATGGACAGCGATTTGCGGTCAAGGTTAGATTTACTAGGTTCAGATTTCGAAATTTTTCTATTGGAGAAGGCAGATAAGAGTGCAAGACACAGAACACCTTCTAGAGTAGTGCACTGATAGTGACGTCACTGGCAATAGTGGAGAAGAGAAGATGGTTATATGGCATCGGAAAGTCGACAGCAGCAACATGTGATGAGGTATTCTATGTGTTGCAGAATTGCGCCTTTTGAAGCGAACCAATCTCGTGTAATAGTGTTGTTGGCGATGTCTGTCATGAACCAGTGTTAAAAGTGTATCATACCTAAGACCACTCGTAGTGCTTAGACTGTCTAAGGTTTCGGAAATATCTGAAGGACTTTTACCTTCTCAGGTAGGGGGCTGACTTCTCCACTAGTGATCTGATGCCCAAAGAACAATACTTCATTGATGCCAAAGGTACACATGTCGTACCGGACTACAAGGCCGCTTCATTGTAGATGGTCGAGAATGATGAGTAACTGCTGGGGGTGTTCCTCTTTGAAGGAAGAGAATAGAAGTAAGTCATCCACGTAACCTAAGCAGAAGATAAGGTTCTATGAGTTACCTTTCATGAGGAGTTGAAAATTGACTACATTATTACGAAGGCTAAAAAGAAGAGTAATTGAAGGTGAACTTACTGAAAGGGTTGGTGATGGTTGTCTTCAGGAGGTCTTAAGGGTTCATGATCACCTGATAATAGGCCTTTAAGAGGTTGAGCGAGGAAAAAAAATTGCTTTTGCAAGTCGGAGATAATGTCTTTGATGTGTGTGAGAAGATAGTGATCTTTTTCTCTCTGCAAGTTCAGATACAGTAATCCCCACAAGGGAGTAGGGAGCCTTATTTCTTCAGGAATATGTGTAAAGGCGAGGACCACGGGCCTGAGTCCTTTAGGACATGGCCCATTTCTTTTATTTTGGTGCATGTTTGTTTAGCAATATTCAGAAGGTCCAGTGCCAGACGCCTGAACATGGCAAAGGCTGGGGTCCCCATCTCCTTGAATGGAGGATAAATACTTTCCTTCGCAACAACGTTGGCCGTTTGGTGAAGTTCAGTATGGGAGACTTACGGGTACAACGTGAGGAGGTGAGTGTAGGGACCCATGGGTGCGCTGATGTGGAGTTTGAGGTTAGAGAGGGTGGGTTGAACAGATGTCGACAAGTAGAAGTCAGTGTCGACTAATCGTAGATGCCCCACAACAACCAAGAGGTGTAAATGTGCAAGGAAATACACGCAAAGTGGCAACAATGTTACGTCAGCAACAAGGAATTCCCATTGGTTTTTAGCACTCTTAAACCTTAGAATAAATGTCTAGTACCCTGGTCTGTTGATCTCAGATCCGATGAAGGCTACCTGGCGGACATGGTCAGGCATAGAATGACCTCGTTGTATCATGGAGAGTGACTTTAGTAGGGGGGAACGGTAATCTCTGGTGTCTACAAGAAATCGCACAAACGTACCAGCAGCAAGTAAAAAGAAAAGTTAGGTGATAGAGGAAACCACTAACGCAAGCAATTGCTTACTTACACATTTTTTATCTACACACAGTCATCCACACATTTTTTCGTAGCATCCTAGATGTCGGAGTGGTATTAGCAGAAATGCCGGGTTGATGTGCATCAGGAAATGACCAGAGAGGACGTTGTTTCGGGAGTGAGTGAGGGGAGATATATGTGGGTGGAGGGTGGCTCTGACACAGGCCTAGCATATCTCAAGGCAGGCATCTGTGCGTTACGACACTTACGTCAACATCTGTTGGTGTTAGATAGGTCTCTTCTTTGTCATGAGTTGAGTCCCTGAGGACGGTAAAGTGCCAGTCCATAAAGGTCCTTCATGGGTAATGTATTATCATCAGGGATGTAAGCACGTATAGTTTTGGGTGGGCTTAGTACCCAAAGGGTACGAAGTAGGCTCATTTCAAGAGGAGAGCTGTCTTCTGAGGATTTATAATGATCAATACTGGTTACTTCCCTAAGAACGGGTAAAACCTTTTTGGTCCCCGGACGTCTTTTGAGAAAGCTGGAAAGCTTGGCTATATGGGTGGTGAGCAAATATGAGTACAACTGCTCCTTGAGGTATTTTCTAAGGCCGTCATACTCTATTGGGGCATCCACTTTGTCGCAAAGTCAATCAAAGATTTCTGGGAAGGCGTCCTCAGGATCTCAGGAAGGAGGTAGTCAGCTATACTGCTTGAGCAAATAACTCTCTAGATGCGAAACAAAACTTCAAATGCTGTAACTAGGTGAATCATTTTCTACTGGCAGTTTCCTCCCTGCGGTGCGCATGAAAAAGTCAGGTTTTGTGCTCGGAATTTTAACAATGGAAGAGTAATGTCAGAACAGAAAGGCGGTGTGAGGTAGTCACTTAGGTCCTCACCAATTTAGCATTGTATGCTATTAGTTTCAACAGGGAGGTTATCTGAAAGCAACTGAGTTTATTGAAGGAGATAACGAGGTATTATACACATAGTTAAGGGAAAGAATGACAAAATATTAAAAAAATGCAAGACTTCCATGGCCACTTTAAACAGGTTTAACAGTGTCAGGAAGATCAAGAGATTAAAAAAAAAAAAAAACAGTAATGCTATAGTGTACAAGCTTGATTAAAACATGTGCAGTACAGTTGACAACATGAACAAATACAGATTATTATAAAGACGGATACCTAAATAGCTAGGTATCCAATGGATCATGTTGATGCCCGCACTATGGGTAACAAAAGAATATCTGCCAAGACCTTTAAGGAAGGACAGATTGTTTCTACCAGGTGAACACTGGAAATGGTTTTATTCTTTCATCATTCTACTTCAATAGTTAATACAGTGTTAAACGACAGGTTGGAAGATATCAAGTGGATGTGTAGAATGGCAGC
>NC_090758.1:45814875-45827375 GCF_036898095.1 Palaemon carinicauda
AAAAAAAAACAGAAATTGGCAACCGCAGTTAAATACCCAATATACCAATAACTACGTCGTATCTGACAAAAACAAAATCACGCATGGGTAGCCAGATCATCTAGAAACACTTTCCAACACTAAAAAAGCAAAAGTTTTACGACACTATTTCGCAATATCTTACGGAAAAATGACTTGGCTAAAAAATGAAAAAAAAATGAAAAAGGGACACTCGCGGTAAAATGCCCGACATTCTAATATACGGCATCGCAGATAAAAAAAAAGACATGCACGTGTTAGCCCAACCATCAAGGCACACTTTCTAACACATAAACATGAAAAAAAAAATGAATAATATACGGCAATTCCTTACTACGTAGTAATTTTTTACAAATATTGAAAAAAAAACAGAAATTGGTAACCGCAGTTAAATACCCAATATACCAATAACTACGTCGTATCTGACAAAAACAAAGTCATGCATGGGTAGCCAGATCATCTAGACACACTTTCCAACACTAAACAAGCAAAAGTTTTACGACCCTATTTGGCAATATCTTACGGAAAAATGACTTGGCAAAAAAATGAAAAAAAAATGAAAAAGGGGCACTCGCGGTAAAATGGTCCTCGTGGTGATGAACGACATTTTAACTAAAAAAAAAATCATGCACATGGTAGCCAAACAATCCACCAAGACTTTCCACAACTGATAACCTATACAAGTTGCACCATTCTACGACAATTTCATAATACGTAATAACTTTGATAATTATGCAAACTACCTTAGAAGGGTAAACTCGGTCGCGAACGACCCCGACGCGTCTCAGAAATCGGGGAAGGAGTACAGCTACAGCAATGCACATCTGGACACTACTAGAGCGTGTAGGGGAGACACCTCCTGCAGGTTGATCACCCACAAATTCAGTCACGGGGGTGAGTCACGTGAGAAAAACCTGTTTTTTTTTTACGCTCGGGGTCGCAAACGACTCATCGTACCTATCCAGGGTTAATTATAGGGAATGGTCGCGGCAATTGGCTGGCCGGGATGCACAAATATGTGTGTTCCTACTTCTTTTATAGCTCACCTATCATAAGCTTAGATAAATAAATCTTATATCTGCTAAGTTATTACTTAATTTATGATTACTATAAGTCATATTACAATAACTTCTATGTACTCATTGTCTCTTTCTTTTACAGGAGGAATACGTAAAGTGTGAGAGCTCCTTCTGCGGAGCTCGTCGCCCTGACTTTTATGGGCATCGGGCGCCGCCGTACCCGCACCCCCTGTGTAGCAAAGAAAGGGAATTTCAAGTATTGGATCCACAGACCTGTTCCATCTGCAAAGGCTTTCTTGATGAGGCGTTCGACAACCCTCCGTCCGCGGAGGCCAGGGACAATGCTCGAGAGAAACTGCACATGTGGGTTCGCGGTTTCCGAAAGAACGCCACCAGGCCTTATCTCCCCAATGAGAAGATGAGGGCCCTGCTTATCCCAAAAGCTTCGACAGATTCTGTGACCCCCCAGGAGGAGATCCCCTGCGTTCAACTTGTGGTTGAACCTGACGTTTCGGCTGCACTCCGAAAATGTCACTTAGACGAGATCGAGAAGATATCGGAAGTGTCTGACAACACAGAGAGGACTGTCATGGGTGAGGATCTAGAGGAAGAGGAGGATAAGGTGGAGTTCCCTGATTCCGAGGGCGAGGTCGCCCAAACACCTTCGGTAGCTCCTGTCGTGGTTGAGGAGCCAGTCCCCCTCTACCTCTGCCGCCTTGCTGCCAGTGCTACCAGCCACTGAAGATGCCATCCAGGTACTGGTGGCACTGATGGACGAAAGGCTCCGTAAGAACCAAGAAAAGCTCAAACATCATTTTATGGGTTGGAAGCAACCAAAAAAGATCTCGGTTAAGGATCTTCCCCCCTGCTCGGAGTCTAACCCCTGGAAGTACGCCGAGCATATGCCAGTTACAACTGGCAAAATCTTTATCAATAACAAGCTGGGCACCATCCCCTTAGAAGAAGTGGAATTCTTCCCCAGCTTCGAGGCTTATCCAGACTGCTACGTCCGACTCAGGTCCAAGCCGACCTCCAAGGAGGAGACCGAACCCAAAGAAGTGATTGTGTTCGATCACTCAAAAGCTCAAGCCATGCTGGCCGACTGCCTCATGAGCCGAGGTTTCACCAACTCGAAGATGCCGGCATTGAGCAAGAAACACCCCGTCCTTTCTTGCTCCCTCTACCGCGACCTTTCCCTTTGTGGAAAAGGCCTTCCATGCGGTCATGAAGGCGGTGGAAGAAAGAAAGCCCTGCCCTACATTAGGGGAGTGTAGGCCTCCCTCCCTCGCCCTTCCCCCCGACGATAGATTCTGGAAAGACATCCAGTTTACTTTTATGGTTGGGAAACTGGAACCTGACGCCGCTGAATAACCACCTTATTCGTCGGGTGCAGGACACCATGGAAAGGCTAGCCGCCTCCCTATCCCTTCAGATTCAGCTTGATGTTAAGGCCGGGGACGTTAGGGTCCCAGACCTCTATATGGTTCTCGCAAAGACCCACCTAGTGACCGTGATAAAGAAACTTATATAGTTTCATCAAGGACCGGAGAGCCTGTAGAGAGTTCGTGTTTGCCAACGCGGCAGTAAAACACGAACCCCGGAAACTAATTTCCTCCAACATCTGGGGTAAGCATCTCTTCCCATCAGCTCTGGTGAAAGAGAGTGTGGACAAAGCCGCCACTGAGAACCGGAACCTTCTCAGTAAGTGGGGCATGTCCCGCAAAAGAAAGTCCTCTCAGGATGAAGGCCCACAGCCTAAGAGGAAATGATCCAAGCCTAAGCCAAAGCAGTGCCAACAACAGACCTTTCAGTTGGTCCCCCAGCCGGTGGTGTCGCAATCACCGGTCTTCACTCCTGCCTACGAGCGACAATCCACAACCTTTCGTCCCAGAGGTAGAGGCTCTGGCAGAGACTCCTCTTGCCATCCCTCCAGGGGCCGGGGAGATAGGGGAGCTAGCGGCTGAGGGGGCAAACCCTTGGGAAACCAGAAGAAAGGAAGTGTTTCTGGTGGGAGGAAGACTCCACCACCTCAGGATCGCTGGACCTTCGATCCTTGGGCACAGAACATCATCAAGAAGTGATTGGGTTGGAGCTGGACACAGCCAACTCCAACCTTCCATCAATTCTTCCAACCATCAACCCTCATCTTGGAAGAATATGTCCTAGAACTCCTGAACAAGAAGGTGATCAAGAGGGTAAAGTCTACCAGGTTCCAGGGAAGACTGTTTTGTGTTCCCAAGAAGGACTCAGACAAGCTCAGTCATTCTCGACTTGTTCCCCCTCAACAAGTTCATTGTGAACAGCAAATTCAAGATGCTGACTCTTCAACAGATAAGAGCCCTACTGCCTCACAAGGCCTACACGGTCTCAATAGACCTGGCGGACGCCTATTGGCACATCCCAATGAACCACCACGCTTCCTCCTACCTAGGATTCAGGCTCCAATGAAGAATCTACGCTTTCAGGGCCATGCCCTTCGGGCTCAACGTGGCCCCAAGAATCATTACCAAGCTAGCAGACACAATCATCCACCAGCAACGCCTCCAGGGCGTCCAGGTGATGGCCTACCTCGACGAATGGCTGGTATGGTCAACATCGCCAGAAGACTGTTTGCGAGCATGCAGAAAGGTGACCCAGTTCCTGGAACATCTGGGTTTCAAAATAAACACCAAGAAGTCTCGCCTCTCTCCAGCTCAGAAGTTCCAATGGTTGGGAATCCACTGGAATCTTCAGTCACACCGCCTTTTCATCCCACTGAAGAAAAGGAAGGAAATAGCCGGGTCTGTCAAAAGACTTCTCAAATCCAAACGGATCTCAAGACGACAGCAGGAGCAAGTACTTGGCTCCCTACAGTTCGCCTCAGTGACAAACCTAGTGCTCCGAGCACAGCTAAAGGATGCGTCAGGAGTCTGGAGACGAAACACATCCATCGCCCGAAGAGATCTCAAAAGACCCCAACAAAACAGGCTTCACTCACTTCTAAGACCGTGGTAAGAAGCAAGGACCTTGAAAAGATCCATCCCTCTTCAACCTCTGCCTCCGTCAATCAACATCCACACGGACGCCTCTCTGGAGGGTTGGAGGGGTGTCCCTCCCATCAACGACAAGTTCAAGGAACATGGTCTCCCCTGTTCAAGATGTTTCACATCAACATCTTGGAGGCCATGACGGTTCTTCTCACTCTGAATAAATTATCTCTGTGTCCTTCGATACACATTCGTCCTAACTCTGGACAGCTCTGTAGTAGTCAGATGTCTCAACCGTCAGGGCTCCAGATCGCCCCACCTAAACCCAGTGCTATTACCCATCTTCTGCCTGGCAGACAGATAGAAATGGCACTTGTCTGCAGTTCACCTACAAAGATTCCGCAATGTGACAGTGGACGCTCTATCGAGGACAAGCCCCACAGAGTCGGAATGGTACCTAGACGCAAGATCATTCTCCTTCATCTCTCGTCAAGTCCCGGAACTACAGATCGATCTCTTCGCGACGAACGACAACAAGCAACTTCCTCGATATGTGGCCCCCTTACGAGGACCCCAAAGCGCAAGCAGTGGACGCCATGTCCCTGGACTGGAAAAGACGGTCCAAGTTTTATCTGTTCCCTCCACCCAACCTCCTGCTGAAAGTCCTCTCCAACTGGTTCCCCTTAGTCCGGGAGCTACAGCCCAAGCTGATCCCCCTGCCGGGCCCAATTCTCTCCCAACAGGTGCAGAAGTCAACTGTCTTCGATTCATCAAAGAAAGTCCAGGACCTTTATCTTATGATTTTCTCTCCCATGCCGTGAAGAAAACGTTTGGAATCTCGAAGAAAAGTTTAGACTTCCTAGAGGAATACAAAACAAAGTCTACCAGAAGGCAATATGAATCATCCTGGAAGAAGTGGGTGTCCTTCGTCAAGGCAAAAAATACTACGGAAATCTCCATAGATTTTTGTATGTCCTTCTTTATTCACCTTCACGGAAAAGGCTTCGCAGCCAACACGATTTCCACTTGCAAATCGGCTTTGACTAGACCACTACTGTATGCCTTCCAAATAGATTTGTCCAACGAAATCTTCAACAAACTTCCGAAGGTATGTGCTAGACTCTGTCCTGCACCCCCACCGAAATAGTGGCATTATCAAGAGAAGAGGGCCAAATACAGTTTGCTGACACAAGGGAACTTACCCTCTTTTCTGACCCCCACGTTTCTCGCCAAAAATTAACTCCCCACCAAGCGATGGGGGCCTTGGAGAATCTGCCCTCTGAAGGAAGATGTCTCTCTATGCCCAGTGGAGAGTCTTAAGGTCTATCTTCGAAGAACTTCAGACTTCGGCTGAGGATAACTCTTTAAGGGAAAAACTTTGGGTAGTGACCTGTCACTTAAACAGCTAAGAGCGAAAATTACCTACTTTATTCGCAGAATGGATCCTGACAGTACACCCACAGGTCATGGTCCTAGGAAAGTTGCCTCTTCCCTGAATTTTTTCCAAGGAATGGATTTTGAAAGCCTCCGATCCTTCACAGACTGGAAATCCTCGAGAGTGTTCTTCAAACACTATGCGAAGCAGGTGCACGAGATCAAAAGATTCGTGGTATCGGCAGGCAGTGTAATGAAACCTGCTGTTTAGATCTGCGTAGAACAGCGAGTTATTTCGAGACTCTAACTCAAGGGGTGCCTGTGTTGACCCTAGTGTGATACATAGGGATTTCAATGGACACTTAGTGTCATTAATAGACTGTTCTTCATCGAGTTTAAGTGACAAAGACTCTTACACGTGTGCCACATGTTCCTGGACATGAAGTGTATAGTGAATTTCAAGACTTTCGTTCCCCTGGGAACTTATGTGTATAAAGGCAAAAATTTCCCTTTCAGATTCCACATCACCGTCTTTATTGGAAATATATGTCTGTTATTCGGTACTATTACTGTAAATAATTAGCTATAATTCCATGCAATTTTCTCAAATGAAATAATTATTTTATTTACCATATGCATCTTATTTCACTCCTCTTTTCCATATGAAAAGAAATTGCTGTTATGGTTTTATTTGCCCCTATTTTTATAGTTATATTATGCATAATATACCTACTGTTTAATATACACTCACCTTGCAGTATAATGTTGTTCCTACACAAATATTTTTACCTTCTGATCTGTCTTTGAGACCAGCACGAAATTCTCATCCAGGTGAGTTTATCTTCGTCAGATTACTTCGAGATGTTCCCCTTGTCCAAACAGGACATCCCTGCCAGAGGGCAGGAAGCTATGTCATTGTTATGCCACTGGTAGTGACATTTAACGGAGTTGTCACGGTATCTACGGTCACCTGACCATAGGAATATCGTTTGAAGTAGAAGGCACTGGAAATGGAGAGAAACCACGATACACTAATTTTCTGGTACACTTCCATCAGGACGTCATGGCTTGAGCCCAAAAAACGGATTTTGAGCAAAGCGAAAAACTATTTTTGGGTGAGATACCCA
Organism: Palaemon carinicauda; assembly: GCF_036898095.1. Classification (NCBI taxonomy): domain Eukaryota; kingdom Metazoa; phylum Arthropoda; class Malacostraca; order Decapoda; family Palaemonidae; genus Palaemon; species Palaemon carinicauda. The sequence goes on from NC_090758.1 coordinate 45,821,380, forward strand.
TGACGTCCTAATGGACCCACCATACTGTTCCAGTCCAGCCTACCAGGCCCCTCCCTTCTATACTGTATCGTGGAGGCTGGTAGATCGCTAGATTTCGGAATGAGGACGGACGTGACGTCACGCAGTATGGCGGACAGCTATGGCTGCCGTTTGTTTACGTCGCGAGGTACCGTAACAGTAACGTAGGATAACTTTGGAACGGCTCTTCAGTTATCTTGCCACCTTCCCCCCCTCGAAGTGTAAACGCTATGTGGGGTGCAGATAGCCATGTGGCATGTCAAAGCATATGTCCCCTGTTGATATACGAAATCCTAAAGGGAAACCTTTGGGGTACTCGCGCCAGAAGTTAGAATTCTGTGATAACCTTTGGTTTAATTCTTTTGGAATATCCACTGTAGACATATATACCCTCAGGAAGCTACTAAAGGAACCTTCCATCAGGACGTCATGGCTATCTCACCCAAAAATAGATTTTTGGCTTCGCTCTAAATCCGTTATTTGAAATGTGTGGATATTGTAGATAATTTCCCCGGAGCTAAAAGAGTATGACATTTTCATTTTCATCTTGTTGTAATCTAAAATGTTCTACCCTACTTATAAGCTGTAAGTCATAATTTAAATGTAGGAAAACCTTTCGTTATCTCACACAAATGGTTATTCTGTCAAAAGATTATCCTGTATTGCAGTATTTGTTTAAGTATTGTTTACATGCAGTAAAAAATTTATTAAATATACAACAACAAATTCACATGTTTTCTAAGTGCTTCAAGCAACCATAATGCAATCGTTTCTTAAATTAATGGGTGATGCATACCATCTTATAGTGTTAATACAATCATTACTATTGTTCACAAAGAAATTATAGTGAATATATGATACTTTAATTACTAGCGGAACTGAAATTCGCTACAGGAAATGGACGAATGCTGGCTAATTTGGTATTTTTCTCTATATGATTAATTGGGGCTGGGGCATAATAGCTTATATATCGGTGTTTTAAAATGTAAAGCCTATCTTTCACTCTAAGTCCATTTATTACATCTGGGACACTGAGTTCGAGTTATTGCACATGTGTTGCTTGCATTCGCACTTGGACAGTTTTTTTGTTTATTTGTAGGATTTAATCATTACCCCCGATTTTTTTTAACGAATTAGGAGCTTCCAAATATTCACGATCAAGTTCCCGGATGTTGTTTTATACAAAATAAAAATTGTCTCACCCTTCAATTCAGTTTGAGTTAAACCACCATCACATAACGACGTCTCAACGAAGGAACTTAAGGTAAGTACAATCAATTTCAAAATTTAGTGTAATTTCATCTATGTATGCAATTGTTTATATCGGAAAAGCTCTCCGTTCAGGGTAAAGCTATTGTTACTCGTGTGAAATTAAAGAGTAACTGCGAAATAGAGCCTCGAAGGTCCTATTCTTAGATCATTTTTCGGGAAGACCAGCACATTGCTACTGCAAAGCTTCTGTAAAGATTGTTGGTGTCATTTATAAGGTAGGGAATTATTTTTTATTTACTTTTTCATATTGTAAGGATTTATTTTTTATTTAATTTATTATAATGAAAGGATTTATTGGTTATTCACTTTTTAGTTTGTGACCTGGGAAGGGGGTCCCACTTTCATGTGTACTGGGAAAAGGGGTCCAGGGCACTTGGCCCCTGGTTAGGGATTGTGACCTGGAAATGGGGGATCAAGGGGACTATCCGTGATGTTGTAAACTAGGAACAACTAGGTTAGGTTATGTGCGTTAATTAGGGTCTGTACCCTTTTACAAATCTCGAAAGCGATAAATAATCACATTTTAGCCTGTTTTCTGCCCACATACATAAACCATATATTTTTCCAAGTGGTTATCTTGTGTTTATTTTGCCTTTTTGACTATTATTATTGCTGCAAATCACTCATTTATGACATTTCCTTACCCCAAAAAATCCTGTTTCCCACTGGGGTCCGCCATAATTGTCTTTATATAAGGGGGGTCCAAAACTTTCTGAACTGGTGGTTTGCCACAATAATCAGGGTCAGAAATGAATAAAAACACAAGATAGCGAGCACGAAAATTATATAGTTCATGTATTTGGGTAGAAATTCAGGTATCATATATTTACCGAAATAATTATCATTAATGATGTCCAATATGTATTTGTTCTTTGCCACCCTCATTTTATTATCTTAAACCATAAATATTCTGTAAATATTCTTAAATTAGCAATTTTTTCCGCTCATAACCCCAATAGTTCTTGCCTATGAAAATTGCTAATTTTTTGTGCCATATTTAAGATGTAGTACATTACTAATCTCATTCAATGTAGGCGATGCAGTTGTCATGAAAAGGTACATTTTATTTCAGCTGTGTACAAAGGTCTTACGCCAGACTGATGTAACAAAGGAAAGCATCGTAGGCCTCTAGGGAGCTGAGTTTAGTTGTAGGAGAAATGCTAGAAGAGAACCTTAATTCATTATGTTGATCTTATATAATTTAGAGTGGCTTTAGTACCCAACCTCCAAAATCAGCTTCTGAAAAATTTCACTGTCTTCATATGCAATATAAGGAAAAGGGATAGTGGGGCAGAGAATTGTCAGCATATGTGTAAAAAGGAAAAATTTATACAATTTTTTTTATTGACTTGCATTTCTACTAATTCTCTCTGAAGGTCTCCTAATGTAATCATATAAAGTCTCCCCATCCATCACTGTGGATATTTATCAAAAACTTCTTACAAATGATTCAGAACTTGGTCTTCATTCAGAGTATTCAGATATTTCTCACCTTACCAACAAATCACGATTTCACTCATATACTTAGCTTTCACCAAAGATGAAGAAATTAAAATACTTTAGCTGCCCTTATCTGCAGCACTGGCTTAAAGGGCTCTTATCATAATGCCAGCTATACATAGCTACACCCACAATACCTCATGCTCGTCAAGGATCCCTCAGTTCATGAGGCAATATGCGGGTGGTTAGAGTTAACACACTGCGGAAGAGCAAAGATCCATCGTGTCTTTAATAAGTCACAAAGTTATTGACACAACTAAAATAATCTTAGTCCAAGCGTACAATTTTTAACACAGCGTAAATTTAGAATTACAGGTGCAAGTTACATCTATCGGTGACCAGTAAGATAAGACATCTGATTGCCTTATCAGGCGGGAGAGATAAAGTAGGTATTTGAGAGAAGGCTGTACCGCTGCCTACTCATTGATTAGATGTATGATAATAGTGAAGGCTTGTGTCTTTTGTTATAAGAACAAAACTCTTTTGGCAATAAAGTGAAGTACATATATGCTTGTGTAATAATCTTGGGCCTCGAAAGCTCGACTTAGAGGTGAGTAAAACGTCACTTTCAACAAACAATCCAAGGTTTGAGAACCATATTTAACAAGATTGCTGGCAACAGTATATATTTAAATAAGAATTTTATGCAATTTTTCCATATATAAAGCCTCGAATCATGATTGTGAGTGCAGGAAAGGATAAAAAATATCGAGATATTTCCATTAACGATGTGTCTGAACCTAAATTATATACTCATTTAGAATACTAAAAAAGATTCTTAATTGTAAATTTTATATAACTATATATATATATATATATATATATATGAATTAATATATTTATATATATAGTATATATATATATATATTATATATATACATATATATATAGTATATATATATAAATTTATATAAATAAATAAATATATATATACATATATTTATATATATATATAAATATATATATATATATATTATATATATAAATATATAATATATATATATATATATATAAATAGATATAAATTTATAATTATATATAGTATATATAGTATATATAAATATATATATATATATATATATATGAATATATATATATATATTATATATATGAATAAATAAAGATATTTATATGTATATATATATCTATATATATATATAATTTACATGTATATATACATATATATATAAATTTATATAAATAAATAAATAAATATATATTATAGTATATATATATGTGTGTGTGTATGCATATATATTATATAATGATATATATAGTTATGTATATTTATATATATATATATATATATATATATTTATATATATTTATGTATATATATATATATATATATATAAATATAATACATATATATATATGATTTATACATATATATTCTGTATATATACACATATATCATATAAATATATATATATATATTAATATATTATATTTGTATATATACATACATATACACACACACCACACACACACACATATATATATATATATATATATATATTTATACATATATAATATATATATATATATATGTATATATACATATATATATATATATATATACATATATATATGTGTGTATATATATATATATAGATAGATAGATATATATATATATATATATATTTATGTATACATATATATATATATATATACATATATATATTTATGTATACATATATATATATATATATATATCTATATATATATATATATATATGTATATATATGTATATATATATCTATATATATATATCTATATATATATATATATATATATGAATACATAAATATATATATATATATATGTGAATACAAATATATATATATATATATATTTATATAGTATATACTATATATATATATACATATATATATACACACATACATATATATATATATACTATATATTATATATTATATATATATATATATGTGTGTGTGTGTGTGTGTGTGTGTATGTGTGGTGTATATATGATTCTATAGCTTGTATCTGGGATCTAAACATACAATGATATATACTAAGACTGGCGAGTTTATTAGCCTATCGAATTCAAAAACTCCCTTTTTTGCTTCAAACATTAAATATTCTATTCTTTCCCAGTCCATTTCTTTTTTGCCCCTCTTGTCCGCTCGTATGTTGTCCCTTTTCACTAGGGCTCACTCAAGAGTTCTCCCCCTTGTGTTTCATCAAGGAATTATTTTCTTTTGAAAACAGATCCTCCAAGTTCATCACTCCTTCGATTCCTTTCTTTTCTTCAGCAGGCACTTTTTTCTTCATAATCGTAGTAGTTACACATCTAGGAAACACATAGAGTTTGTCCCTCTCAAGTTCAGTCGCAGTGCTATATTTCTGTGCTTTCTCCATATCAATGGGGGTAAAGTACAAATGGCGCTCCACTAACCTTGTTACCCAGTAGGACGTCTACACTCCTTTTAACAGCTAATGAATCCTTTACCCGCAAAGTCAAAGTCAAAATTACCTGTCGCCAGCTGGCATGACATTCTCAAATTGCAAAAAGGGGTAACCTCTACACCTCCTATTCCCTTCAGAATGAAAGTCTCACCGAGAGACTGTTCCGCCAACGGGTGAACCACTCGACTTACCACACTGTTTACAACCTGTGTCCCACAATATCTTGATCTGGGTTTTCTCATTCCTGTCCATTGCCTGCTAACATACCCTTCATAAATATATGGTTTAAATATATTCACGCTTTTTGCGTTTGTCCTGTTTGTCATGTAAGCATTGACTGGTTTATTTTCCGCTTCGTTCTTTCCAGATTGTTTCTTCGTTTTTGCATTCTGTGAAGTCAAATTATCCTTATCCACTTTGGAGACTGCTTTCGGTTGATTCAACAAACATTCACTAACCGATATGGCTTCTCTTCCCACACTTAAAACAGACAATATTAAACCTTCTGCACGTCTTTTAAATCACTGTAAGAAGGCTCATTCCACGATTGTTGCTGTGGTACTATCACATTCAGCTTAGACACAGTAACCAGTGCTACTTAATCTGTAAGTAGTGAAACTGTTCAAATAGTTATTACTGAACTGGTTTCTATGGTTTGGTGAATGCTTGACAATTTGGTCAGAACGTCAGTTGAAGGTTTATACCCAAAGAAGTTTCATGATCGTTAATATTATAATCTTCACATAGCAAAGGGGGCTTTAGGAAACCCCCC
>NC_090758.1:45839875-45847375 GCF_036898095.1 Palaemon carinicauda
GACGTAAGTGTCGTAACGCACAGATGCCTGCCTTGAGATATGCTAGGCCTGTGTCAGAGCCACCCTCCACCCACATATATCTCCCCTCACTCACTCCCGAAACAACGTCCTCTCTGGTCATTTCCTGATGCATATCAACCCGGCATTTCTGCTAATACCACTCCGACATCTAGGATGCTACGAAAAAATGTGTGGATGACTGTGTGTAGATAAAAAATGTGTAAGTAAGCAATTGCTTGCGTTAGTGGTTTCCTCTATCACCTAACTTTTCTTTTTACTTGCTGATGGTACGTTTGTGCGATTTCTTGTAGACACCAGAGATTACCGTTCCCCCCTACTAAAGTCACTCTCCATGATACAACGAGGTAATTCTACGCCTGATCATGTCCGCCAGGTAGCCTTCATCGGATCTGAGATCAACAGACCAGGGTACTAGACATTTATTCTAAGGTTTAAGAGTGCTAAAAACCAATGGGAATTCCTTGTTGCTGATGTAACATTGTTGCCACTTTGCGTGTATTTCCTTGCACATTTACACCTCTTGGTTGTTGTGGGGCATCTACGATTAGTCGACACTGACTTCTACTTGTCGACATCTGTTCAACCCACCCTCTCTAACCTCAAACTCCACATCAGCGCACCCATGGGTCCCTACACCCACCTCCTCACGTTGTACCCGTAAGTCTCCCATACTGAACTTCACCAAACGGCCAACGTTGTTGCGAAGGAAAGTATTTATCCTCCATTCAAGGAGATGGGGACCCCAGCCTTTGCCATGTTCAGGCGTCTGGCACTGGACCTTCTGAATATTGCTAAACAAACATGCACCAAAATAAAAGAAATGGGCCATGTCCTAAAGGACTCAGGCCCGTGGTCCTCGCCTTTACACATATTCCTGAAGAAATAAGGCTCCCTACACCCTTGTGGGGATTACTGTATCTGGACTTGCATAGATAAAAAGATCACTATCCTCTCACACACATCGATGACATTATCTCCGACTTGCAAAAGCAATTTTTTTTCCTCGCTCAACCTCTTAAAGGCCTATTATCAGGTGATCATGAACCCTTAAGACCTCCTGAAGACAACCATCACCAACCCTTTCAGTAAGTTCACATTCAATTACTCTTCTGCAACACAGAATACCTCATCACATGTTGCTGCTGTCGACTTTCCAATGCCATATAACCATCTTCTCTTCTCCACTATTGCCAGTGACGTCACTATCAGTGCACTACTCTAGAAGGTGTTCTGTGCCTTGCACTCTTATCTGCCTTCTCCAATAGAAAAATTTCGAAATCTGAATCTAGTAAATCTAACCTTGACCGCAAATCGCTGTCCATCACTTCAACAACAAATTAGATTTCACGCCCTCTATCATTCACAAAAAATGTTTGCCAATAAGATGAAATACCATTCCTACATGAAAAATAAAGAATTCTACTACATGAGATACGTAGTTAAAAGGACATCAAATAAAGACATTTTCCTAGAAGAAAATTCCAAGCATATATTGCGAGTCTGACCACCCAAAGAAAACTTAGTTCAAAATAAGAAGCAGCTTCTAAGTATATATGTAAAAATGCTACACGTTAATCCATTAAGGCCGTGGTAGCCTATATATTGGTGTGAATAAACCACAAAGCTACATAACCCGAGTTGCAACGAATAGTGAAGGCAAACTCAAAAGCCAAAAAATTCACCTTTTTCTACTGTTATAAAAAAGAATTACATTACTGTCTAAACTGGATAAAATCTTTAAAAAATCAGAATTTTGAATTTATTGTGTTGCAATTAGTGCTGGAATTGTGTAAATCTTTGAAACTGGCCCTGAAAGATTAATATCAAAATGTGAAGAAAATTTATTTTTACTTATCTTTGTGTGAGCTAAATTGTAAGTTTATCTGCTATTTTGTGTATTTTTTTTTTGAGAGTTTAATCCTTACAGTGTTAAAGGTTGTGTATTTTCATTAACTATCAAGATGAAATGTTGGTGTAGAATTAAATTTCAAGTGAAACAAGTGATTATATACTTTTCATATGTATTCATTTTTTTTCATCTTAGTCTAAGGCTTTATGCATATATAATATTTCAAGTCAAGTGATTATATAATTCTCAGTGTAACATTTCTTTTGTCCTAATCTAAGTTTTGCTCAGTCTTAGTATTCAGAGTGATTTTTCCTTATGTATATTCTTTCAAAGTGTTGTAATTTTTATAAACTGTAAATTTATTTGCTTGTAAAGAGTGTATAATTTCAATCAACAGTGTATGTTACAGTACTCTCTCGTATTCCAGTTAAAGAATTGAAGTAAGAGGTTGTTTGTATAGTTCTTAATAATAATTACCGGCCTTTTTTCAATGTACTTAAGAGACCATTGGATATTCAATGTAAATATATATTGCTTTTTGGGAGTTATTTAATTGTCTCAGAGCTCAGGTATTGATATTTCTAAAATAAACGGTTTAATGTGAAAAATGTAAGTTTAGAACTCGATAGGATGCATAGTTTACCAGCCTAATATATATATATATATATACATATATATATATATATATATATATATATATATATATATATATATATATATATATATATATATATATATATATATATGTATATATACATATATATATTACTATATTTTGGTTCCCAGACCACGGGACCATAATATAATAAATTTCTGGTGCCCAGATTTCTGGGATCGAGTGAGTCTGCTTCAAGTATTGATGATAACAGGGCTGTGTTTCCGTTAAAGTTTTGAACAATTTCGTATAGATAGGACTTTGTGTATTGTTAGGACAGTTTTGGAGAGGTATTAGATATAGTAAAATACAAGATGGGACAGTTTAATATCCAAGAGTTTTTGAAAAACTCGAAGGTTCAGGAATTTTCAGAAGCTAATGTAACTATATTTCATTGGCTCTCTATTCCAAGGGCATATGGTGGTCTTGCAATGAGAGGAATGATTAAAGACCAAATCAAGTGTCTAGCCTTAGATGCGTTGATAAACTCGGGGAAATTGTCTGTAGAAGATATTGTAGCAGTTCATGAACTGTTGGAGGAGGGTGAAGAAGAATTTGTAGCAAAGCAAGGACCAGTCAACCACAAACCGAAAGATTGAAACAGATAGGGAAGCAGAGACTGAGATTTGACAAATTGCAGCAAAGTAGAATTTGACTAAGTTAAAGATGATGTCAGAAGAGAAAGTAGTAGCACAACGTGCGAGGGAAATCAAAGCAAGACAAGAAGAAGCAAAAAGAGAAGAAGCCAGAGAAGTAGGAAGACATGGGATGAGAATGGAAGATAAAGAGAAAAAATACGAAAAAGAGACAGAAACGAGAAGAAAAAGAGAGGGAAGAGAAAATGGAATTTACACGACACACAAGAGAATTAGAACTGTTGAATGCCAGTGCAAAGTCTACAACGCAGACAGAGGTGAAACCTACTATGCACTATACCGTGGTTACTGTGATGAACACCCACAGGTTAATTCCAAGGCTCACAAAAGAGGCTCCTGAGAAATTTTTCGATCATTTTGAAATGGTCACATTGACGATGCAATGGCCAGAAGATAAATAGTCTGAGTTATTGTAAAGAGTACTTCTTTGGAAAGTTCGCAGTCCTTATCTATCCTTATCTCAGGACCAGAGGAAGGAGTATCAAGAAGTGAAGAGGAACATACTATAAGTGCAACATATGACCTCTGAATATTATGATGAAAGGTCCTAAAGTTTGAGGAATAACGAGAAGATTATTTTCCTTAATTACGCTTATAAGATACAGCAATATTTTAAGAGATGAACAGAGGCAGCTAATGTGAGTACATGGCTGATTTAGAAGAATTGATAGTACTAGAACAATATCTACGAGGAATTCCTAAACATATTCAAACCTACTTGAGTGAGAGAGGTAAGGAGACTTGATCAAGCCGCTTAACTGAGCGAAGATTATAATATTTTCAGTCGTAAACCCTCCTCAGAAATGTAGTTTCAACCGTTCTTCCGACCAAGTGTCAATTATTCCCCGAACCATGGAAACCAGTTTAGTAATAAATATGTGAACCCGTTCAAAATTTATAACGAAAGTAGCATTGATACTGTTCCTTTGCAGAATGTGATAGTACCACAGCGACAATTGTCGTATCGTCCTCCTCCATGACGTGCAAAAGGTTAATATTTTTTGCTGTAAGTGTGATAAGAGCGGAAAGGGTGAAGACGAAAATTAACCCCGCTACATTTGCACGATGAAGAGGACAAACCCAAAGAGCATGGATACCTTTAAACCATATATTTATTCATACAATAGACTGGGATGAGTGAACCCCGGTCCAATATTGCTCGACACGAGTTGCAACCATAGTGTGGTGATACAAGGAACACAGGCGTTGGTGGTGCAGTCTCTCACAGGACAATCGGTTATTTTGAAGGGAATAGGAAAATAAGAAGTTACCCCTTTTTGCCATTTGAAACCGTCATGTGAGTTTGTGACAGGTAATTTTGATTTTGCACTAAAGGATTATTTGGCTGACGAAGAAGTAGAAGTCCAGCTGGGTAATGAGGTTGGTGGAGCACCGTCCGTGCTTTTTCCCATTATAACGGAGAAACTATTTAAGTATACTCCTATGACTGAACTCGAGAAGGACTCCCGCATCTGTTTCCTAGTTGTGTGACAACAAGGAGTATGACGAAGAAAGTGCCTGATGAAAAAAAAAAAAATCGAAGAAGAAATGAACTTTGAGGAATTTTTTTGCAAAAGGAGGGTTCCCTTGGTGATATGCAAGAGGAAGACTCCCGAGTAACCTCAAGAGGACAGGAACGACTTACGTTTAGACAAGAAGACAAAGAAGAAAGTTAATGATCAACATTGTGGGAACTTTACCAAGGAAGAGAAAAGGTCATGAATATATGATAACCATGATGTGTCCAGTGATAAGATACCCTGAAGCCAAACCCGTTCGGAACATCATTCCCCAAAAACTCTTAGAAGGTACTAGATTTTTTCACTAAGTCTGGTATTCCAGTAATAATTCAAAGTAACTGATGAACAAATTTAACGTCAAAATTATTTCAGGATGTAGTGAAACTGTTGGATGTGAATCAACATCCATAAACTTTTTATCATCTGGAGACCAGAGGTGCAGAAGAGAGGTTTCATCAAACTTAGATAAGTTTGTTAACAAAGTTCTGCAACGAAACAGGGAATGAATGGGATATCGGAATACCGTAGATGTTATTTGATGAATGTAACGCTTATCAAGAAAGAATAGTATGTACCCAGAATGGAATGGTATTTGGACGACAAGTATAATGACTGATTGAAATGTTAGCAGAAAAATTGAAGGACCGACAGGAAACGTATGGAGAATATGTCAAGAATTTGAGGACAAGGATTGGCGAGAGAAGGGAAATCTCCCTAGAAAACCTTATAACGAGTTAAGAAAAAGTGCAGAAAAGGCTTCATATGACAAGTAAGGGCAGACAATTTTCAGTAGGACAATAGGTATTAATTTTCTTGCTGATAAGGAGATTCCCACCCACCAACAAGTTTCAGGAACCATTAAAGATTTTGGGGATAATCAGTGACCTATCCTACGTTACTGGAACCCCAGGAAGTAGGGAAAGGCAAAGGAGAGTACATGTTTGCCGACTGAAGCGCCACTTAAGCGAAAACAGGAAAGAAACTTCACAAGTGTGTATGGCACAAACCATACCATCCATGGAAGACTACGATGGATGTAAGTTAGAGGCCGTAAGTAATGTGAGTATTTCTTCCATCATTCAGAACCAGGAAGAGACACTAACTCATTTGAACCAGGAGCAACAAGAGAAATTAAGCCGATTAATCAGAAGTTTCCATAAAATTGTCTCATACTTCGCAAAACGAACCAACCTGACGAAGCATGAGATACACCTCAAAACAATAAAAAGACCATTTAAACAACGTGAGTATTGATTATCGCCGTATCACTGAAAGGCCATGAGAAAAGGAACGGACTATTTGTTATAAAACGGATTAGCCGAACAGAGTTCTAGCCCTTACAGCTCTCCATACTTATTAGTGAAAAAACTGGATTTATTTTTTATGATGTGTATAAACTACCGAAAGTTTAATTTGACCAGTGTGGCCGATAATTACCCATTGCTGCTCATTGACCACCTACTCAACAATAAGGACAAGCAAGGTTCGTCTCCAAGGTTGATTTTTTAAAAGGCTATTATCAAATTCTTTTGGATGAAAATGCAAAATTGTTATCACTTTTATAACCCTATTTGGGTTATATCAATACACCGTCAGGCCTTTTGGCCTAATGACAGCCCCGCTGCTTTGCAACGAGTAATGGATAACCTTCTAGTGTTGAAAGAAGGAACAGGCATAAATCTCGATGATATTGTAGTATATTCATCGACCTAGGAAGAACATCTCTGAATCCTGAAGAAGGTATTTAAAAAGCTCTGAGGAGCATACTTGCTGATTAACCTGGAGAAGAGCGAATTTGGAAAGGAGAGAGTTTGGTACTTGGGATTTGAAGTAGAAAAAAAGACTAATCAATCCGGTAGGCTATAATGTCGAAAGAATTAGCGACCATCCACTCCCCCCCCCCCCCATGAGGAAGCAATTATAACGTATTTTAAGGACGGCAGGATTCTATCGACGTTTCTTCCCGAAATCTTTGGCTCTAGTAGCCCCTTCAATAAATTTGACCAGCCCCACGAAAAAAATTGTATGGACCAGCGAGTGCTAGGAATCCTTCGACAAGATAAAGGCCTTATTAACTTTGTAACCGATACTGAGAGCACCTGATATCAAACCAAGAAGAGAAAAAAAGATAGAATAGCGTGTTCAAGTGTACCCCTGAGCAAGAGAACTCTAACCAAAGACATTGGAAGATCATGGTACAGAGGCGATGCCACTACCCAACACTAGAAAACAATGGTTTGATTTTGGAATGTCCTTTCCCTAAAAGAATTCCTTACCATAGATAAAGAGTCTCTTCTCTCCTTACCTAGAAGAAAGTGGCCACTGAACAATGATAGTGCAGTTACCCCTTAGGTGAAGGAGAATTTTCAATACTTTTATAATCTCAGTGTTGTCAGGTGTATGAGGACAGAGAAGAATATGTAAAGAATAAGCCAGACTATCCGGTGTATGTGTAGGCAAAGATAAAATTAGCCGTAACAAGAGGGAAGAATCCAAGGTAGATGTAAATTAATAATATGTTTAAGACTTAACTTTTTATTTCAAGTTTTTTTGTTACAAAGTCTTACGTAATATGTTTAAGAGTGTTATGTGAACATATAAAATATGAACAGGTCTTATGTAATGTTCTTTTATATTTTTATGAGGTATTGCGTCATGTTTGTCAGAGAATACGCCATAAGCAACGTGTTTTGTAAATTTCCCAAAAAATCTAGTGATAGTAAGTTATCTTTTTTTCATAATTCAGGGACAAAGTGTGGGTGGAACTAGCTGAGCTGAAAAAGAGTCACCTCACTATGT
>NC_090758.1:45849875-45869875 GCF_036898095.1 Palaemon carinicauda
AAAGCAGGGAAAATTGATTGAAATTCTATTCACATTTTGAATTACAATTTATTACATACCTAATCATTCTATCTTTTTTTTTTTTACTTCGTTACAGGATGACTCCTGTATTCAATGAATCTGACCGGTATAAGATCAGACTATGGAAGATCTCCGATGAGGTTATAAGTCCCTTGTTGAGGCTGTTTCTCATCTGGGGAAATCCAGATTGGGATCACAAGATCAAATTCTTAACATACCTGGAGAACAAAAAGGTAGAGATCAATAAACTAAAGAAGAAGCTCTATCCAGAACAGCTTAAGACGTTAGAGAAGTATCCCCCAGATGTTGCTAAGTGGGATATAACCCTTATTTGTCTCCTTTTGAAACATTGTAAAGGAGTCTTTGCTGGCAAAGATGACATTGCTTGGTCATCAGCAAGCGGTAAAGAGCCAGAATGTCTTATCACATATTTAAAAGACATAAGAAACACCATAGCTCATGAAGCTCTCAGTCTAAATCAGAAAGATTTCTTTGACGAAATTGAAGAAATCCGTACACTAATGGAGAGAGCACTTTGCAGTGTTGGCAAAATATGTTCACATGTCAGCCAGACAGAGATTGATGCAAATATTGCTAATTTCAACAAAAAGCTCAATGAAATAAGAGATGCAGACATTTTGCCAAAGACCCTTGATGAGTACAAGAAGGAATTGCTCTTTTCTGAACAGATGGCATTGATAAGGAATAAAGGTGTTCCATTCTTGAAAAAAGTCTTGAATCAAAATACAACCATAAATCCATTGTCCTTAATAGTGAAAGGAGATGGAAGGCAGTTGCCAGTGAATGAAATATTCACAGAAATAGAACTGAATCAGGATGGAGAGAATAAGGAGGTTTTACTGGAGGACATAATAGATGTAGCCTCAGGTTCTGACGCTGGAAGTTTTATTTTGCTCAAAGGACATGCAGGAATGGGCAAGAGCACTCTAGTGAAAAAGATAACATCTGATTGGGCCAACCAAAGACCCTCCATCAAAGGCCTCAGCTCTTTTCATCTGCTCTTTTATGCAGAATTAAGAGATATTATTAATACATTTGTTATGCTTATTAAATTCTCTTTGGGAGAAAAAGTTCATCGCTCATTCAGTGATAAAGACCTTGTTGAAGCTGTCTTAAGTCAAAGAACTCTGGTCATCTTGGATGGCTACGATGAGGTCAATAAGAATTCATCCGACCTTTTCAACCATATTCTTTCTTTAAACAAACACTACAGCCAATTAACTGTTATCGTTACCACCAGACCTGAAGCTGAAGAGAAACTGAATGCTCATCTCCAATCCAGAGCTCTGAATGCTGTTCATCTTCGGCTTGTAGGAATTAAAGCCAACAAAAGAGAAGAGTTTGTAAAAAAATACTTCTTGAGTCTACCCAAAGATTCCCAAGTTTTACAAGAGCTAGATAATCTATTAAAATTCCTTAAGAAAACTGAACACAAAATGAGCATAGTGTGGGAAGTCGCCTATAATCTCTGTCTCCTCACAATTCTTTGGATGTTCAAACCAGATGATGTAAACAGAATCACAACTGAGGCTGAGCTCTACTGGCAGATTTTCCTTCTAATCATTTCCAAATTAGAGGAGCGTTTGCAGAGGAACCCATCTACGTGTGATTTAGAATTAAGTGTCTTGCAACACAAAATAAATATATTTCTGGAGGAACTCTCTTTGGAATCTCTCAAAGGATTAAAAGATGATTTTATAAATCTTCCCCATTCGGTCTATCAAAGATTGGCTGATCTATGTCTTCGTTTGGGAGTACCAATAGAAGAGCTGGCTGGAGCCTTCCTAAAGAAAGTCACCTACTTCAACAACTCCTATTACACTTTCCCTCATAAGGGTTTCATGGAGTTCATGGGAGGTTACAACATCCGTAAACAAGTGACCAGATCGCCAATGCATATGTGGAGTGAGGAATTATCTAAGACATGTATCCCACCACACATTCAGAAAATAATGCTTTCCAATGTTGTCTCAAATAAAAGAATAAAGAAAGCAACAGTAAAAGACGTTGTGAAAGAGCTGCATGGGGGCTCTCTCCCTGACTCTCTGGAGAAGTATCAAAACCTACTTATCCAGACACTAAGCATTTTCCACGTGGGGGGAGTGGAGGTGCCACTGGCAACCAAGATAGAGACCCTGGAACTCCTGGAGGAGTCAGGATTGAGGGACAAACACTCCTTCCTGAAGGTCATGCACAACATAAAGTGCAATGACATGGTTGCAAGATGGATAGCGCAGAGGTTTTGCTTGATTGATGACAACACTAGAATCACTGACTCATCATTCGAGTCTTACATCGCCCTCCTTGCAGCCACTGATCCTCCTCTCCCAAACAGAGATGAAATTAGAATTTTTATAGACCTCGAAGAAAGTATCTCCGGCTTCGAGGTACTAACCAAACATCTCTTGCGACACCAGGTTTACCCAAGAGAAATATGGCTAAAGCGCAGCTATGCAAAAAAGGAATCGCTTAACACAGTAGAAACTGAGTCAATCAAAAGTCTTCTCAGCAAAGAGTAAGTTTTGCATTTTTCTTTGAATTTCTGACAGTTATTTTGAATATTAGCCTACTTCTTAACTAATATCATCAAATATCTTAATGAAAAAGATAGTGATACATAAAAACACAAACACACACACACACACACACACACACGCACGCATATATATATATATATATATATATATATATATATATATATATATATATATATATATATATATATATATATATATATATGTTAAGCTTACTTTTAAAGAGAAATGAAGATAGACATGAATAATTAGGCTGCAAACTTTGCCACAATACTCAACTTGAGTCTCATAGTCTATTTCCTTTATATTACTAGTATCATCATCATCATCATCATCATCATCACGGTCATCATTAGATTCATTATAAAAAAAGTCTCAAATTTACTTTCCTTCTCATTTATAGATGATATAAATTTCAATATTCCACCAAATTATTCCTTTTTACTTTTCATTCTTATCATCATCATCATCATCATCATCATCATCATCATTATCATCGTCATCGTCTCCTTAATCATCTTAATCATCATCATCATTCCACTTGATAAAATTCCCGAACGAATCTAATAATTATTTCTTTCTTTTCTTCTCTTTGGAACAGTTGTGAGAAATACAAAGGCATCTGGAACCCAACGTTTCAAATCCCTCCAAATGTGAAGGGACTGGGAGTGAGGCTTCCGGACCAAGTCAGCCTCGACGCCTTCTGTCGATCTTTGCAAAAGACAAAAGAGATTCAAGATTTAGGTGAGTTAAAGAGAAGGACGACAGAATTTCTGTCTTCCTTTCCTTTGAGGGACTTTATGATATCTCGCCTTCTTCCCCTTATCCCATTTCTGTCATTCGTTCGGTTAATATTGTTATTATCATTTATTTCCATTATTGTAACTATCATTATTATTATCATTATTGCTGTATAAATTTTGAACTTTATATTCAAGGCTCAATCAGGTATTTTTTGTTCTTACTTAAGACAATATTGTTTTCATCGGATTTGAAGTAATTTAAAAGCTTTCGATGCTAAGTTTTCATTTATTTCCTTTCTTATATAAAAAGAAAACGATTCAGTTTAAAGGTGACATTACTACATCACTATAGTCACTATTGATTTCACAAATAATGATATTAATGATGGTGACAGTAATGAATAAAATAGTAATGATCATGATGGTAATGAAGAGGAAACCAGTATCGGGAACAGTGATAGTCAATCAAGGTTACTCCTGACTCCGCCTCCTCTCTGCGCTGATTGGTTCTCTACAAAAATGTGGGCGGAGTCATCTGATCTCAACAACCAATCACCGAAAGGGACGTGAAAAGGTTTCTCTCGACAAATAATATTGCGATATTTCAATAAAACTGAGTTGTTATTGGCTGTGTTTCTCTATACATGAGGAGACTGATGTCATCCCATAATACGATAAAAGCTACAATGCTCGCGTGCACACACATTGACTCACACACACATTAACTAATGCACACACAGACATTGACTCACGCACGCATACACACATTGACTCACGCACACACACAGATTAACTCGCACACACACATCAACGCAAACCCATAGCTCCTAACTTTAGTAATTTCGTCTCTAAATTCGTTGTTTCAGTTATCATTATTCCCATTTGGTCTTTTCCTTTAAAATCTTACGGAAGAAACAGATAGAAAATGGTTGGTTGTGATTTTCATTTTCCTCAAAGTTGTTGTTGTTGTTGTTGTTTTTCTTCTTCTTCTTCTTCTTCTTCTTCTTTAAACCTTTCTCTCTTTCAGGGATTCACTTTAGTGTCAAGGATGTCAGCAGCGTCAGTCACCCAATTCCTTTCTTGAAGAAGGATCCAATTGTCATTGTCTTTGTCAGCGATGTCCAGGAAGAAGACATCGAGAAGGTTGGGGACATCCTTCGGGCATTGCAACCACAGGATGCAAGGAGGTGAGGAGACATCATTCCTTAAGAGAGAGAGAGAGAGAGAGAGAGAGAGAGAGAGAGAGAGAGAGAGAGAGAGAGAGAGAGAGAGAGAGATGATTTAATTATCATATTAATTTGTTGAACAGAAAAATTTATTCGAAATAAGACCTTAAATCGACATCAGATTTGGAGAAAGAAAAATCTCATAGGCCTATTAATAGAAATAGTCAATTATTAATTATTATAGAAATAGTAATAAGTTTATCAATTTGTACACTTTTCAAATGTTACTTAAAGGTTTATTTTTATTGCCAATTCATATCCTATTTTTGGATCATTAAAAAGTAATTGCAATACTGTGTACGTGAAGGTGTGTGTGTGTGTGTTTGTTCGTGTGTGCGTGTCTGAAGGCACTTGTTCATCTTAACAAAACAAGATGTCAATAAAACAATAATTAGAAATATGGTTGACATCATTTCTTTTCTTCTCCTTTTCCTTTCCTTTCATTTCATCAGATTTTTCTTCTTTTCCTTCTTCTTCTTCCCAACAGATCATTCACTTCAATCTGCTTTCCTCGGTGTTCCAAGAAGAGGAGGAGTCCTCGGGATTTCCTCCTCCCAATGATGAACTCCTTGAAGGGAGTCAGGGTGAGACACTTAATCTGTTTCCCAGAAGATGAACGACCAGATGACGAAGCCTTACTTAGAGAGATGGATATTAAGGAAGAGGAATCCACCGGATGTATATTGGGTGTTGCATGGTGAGTTTGCTTCTTCTTTTTCTTCTCCTTCTTCATCTGTATTGTCCGATTTTTATCTCTCTCTCTCTCTCTCTCTCTCTCTCTCTCTCTCTCTCTCTCTCTCTCTCTCAACATTCCTCTTAAGCCTCTCAGAAGACCATGGGCGTAAAAAAATAATCTATATTATTAGGTCTGGTAATTTTTTTATATCATAGGTCTAATTTTCATGGTCTTCATTGTATTCAGGCAGAATCTCTCTCTCTCTCTCTCTCTCTCTCTCTCTCTCTCTCTCTCTCTCTCTCTCTTCTACCAACGTTCTAAACCTTTCATCAAGTGATGAGCCTAAATAACTAATCTTTATTCATTATAAGCCAAGGTTCAAAACTATTTTTCTTCTGGTTTTAGTCTATGATTTGTTTCTTAATAGTTTTTTCTTTTCCTCATTCGATCACTTGATATTCCTTTGTATCTTCATTAATGGAATCAGAGACATTTCCAGAGAATGTCGTTGTGTGGATGATAGAGAGGTGTTGATGTGTAGAGCAATTTCCACCTCATTATTATCTTCACTTTTTCTTATTATTCAGCTCATTATCATTTGATTAGAATATCTGATCTTGTTTGTTTGAATATCATTATTTATGATTCCCTCCAATTCTTTTCACACCTCCTTCAATTCGCAACATATTCATCTTCCTTCTCTCTTTCACTCTAAATATTATTTCTTTCTCTTTAGAATAAAGATTTCCCTCACCATATCCGATGCTATTTTTCTTTAGCTTTTGTGCTGAGTCATTGTAAAAAACCAAAGTCTATTTCATAACGGTGTTTTCTTCTTTGCTCGGTAGGATGACTGATGCACAGATGTTCCGTGTGAAAATGATGACGATCCCTGAGGCGTCAACTGAAAAGAAGAAGAACTTCAATAACATCTGACCTTTTAGTTGTGAAACAAATGTCTCAAAATGTTGATCACCAAATTCTAATTCATAATCTGTCACTAAATGATTCAGGTTTAACTAACTTTTTATAATGATTAGATTATAAACATCACTTTCAGATCATAAAGGTCATTTTTTATAGTAATATGATTATATATATATATATATATATATATATATATATATATATATATATATATATATATATATATAGATATATATATATATATATATATATATATATATATATATATATATATATATATATATATATATATCTATATCTATATATATATATATATATATATATATATATATATATATATACATATATATATATATATTTAATTGTTAGGGAACAATTAAATCTTTTCACAGAAATCTATTGTTTTTGAAAACTTTTATTATGTTCATTCTACTGTTTGTTCTCTTCTCTTATATCTATTTTCAAAACTTTCTTTTTTGTTATCATTCATATACAATGAATATTTTTAATTACCAAAGTAGTGTTTGACTTATATCATGATATATTCTTATCAAAATATAGCAAACCTTGAATGTGCTAAGATTCACTCTAAACATTGTCTATTCTTTAATGAAAGCAAAATCTATTTAAGTGATCTTGACGGAGATGGTTGAGGTGATGGTAGGTAATATGTAATAGTGGAGCTCATCATAAATAAATATGTGAATGACAAAAGTTGTGTTTTCATCACTTTTCAATTTTTATTCATTTTATACTCTCTCTCTCTCTCTCTCTCTCTCTCTCTCTCTCTCTCTCTCTCTCTCTCTCTCTCTCTCTCTCTCTCTCTCTCTCTCTCTCCTGGGAGGTGAACAAAGATAATATCCTTACAAAGTCCTTCTAAGGAACCAAACCAGGCAATAAGAAAAAAGAAAAGAATATCTCAATACCAGTCCGACGGCTGAGTTCTTTGTGAAATCTCTTTTTCTATATATGGTTATTTGTAACATCAAAGTAAACTTATCAGAAGTAAATCGTTTTATGTGAACTTACATATTAAAATGAATCTGCTTTGCTGTTCAAGAATAATATCATTAAAGTTAATCAATTTATTTCTCCATTTAATGATCCAAGTAAAGGAACATCAAACTGAGCTGTTTATTGCAGAGATTCTGTCTTTAGTAAAACACTTGAAATTTGTAATGCTCTCATATATTGATGCTATTTTCAATTGCATATCAGATGAACTGGTAGAACAAAAGACTGACTGACTGACTGACTGACTGACTGATTGACTGACTGACTGGTGCACAGGGAGATTGTTCATCGTCATCTGCTGGACCTAAGAAAAGCTGATATGTTAGACCAGCGTCTGTCAGACCCATTGAGTCAACATCTGATCAGAAGAGAAGGAACACAGAGCTGAAGGACATTGGAGAAGAGAAACATGAGATGATGTAGGATTTTTAGGGTAAGAATTTGGAGTAGTTTTTTCTTAATAAATTGCATGGAATGGATATGATAAAGAGTTACTACTTTTAAAAGAATTGAATGAAACGAGTAATATTTGTAGTTACTACTACTAATGAAATGAACCGAAAGAGTAATATTTCGAGTTAATATTTCAAATACATTTACAGAGAAGAGTAACGTTAACATTCATTACTTATATTCATATTGAATATAAATCTCAAAAGGAATTTATACGATTAGACTTAATTTTAATCTTCTCATATTCGAGAACTTTTTTTTCTTTTACATAAAGGAATCTCACATTTGATTATGTTAAAATTATCTTTTTTATATATCTGAGTGAAACAGGCAAAAGTAGAATACATCGGGTGTGTCTCACAACTTCTCATGCAAACAAAGAGAAAGAATGGGAGGGACGAACACAGGAGTAATTATGACCAGATGTCTACAATAATTGTAAATTGTTGTTCTTTTTCTGTTTTTTCTTTAATTAGTTAGTTTTCACAATGAGAAGTAAACACTGTTTCTGGGTTTTCAGAAAATTGATAATTATTTTTAGATAATAATAGTTAAAGGTAACTATATATAATAATATAAAGGTATTGTGTTTACTTAATCAATTTAGCATTGATCCTTAAGCGAGAGGCAGTTAATAGTTTTGTTTTCCGAAGTATATTTTTGTATGTTTGTATATTCTCCTTTTAGTGCTTGCATCAGCTAGTCCTTCCTCGCAAAGTCCTGATCTACACCTTACCCAGGGTTTCAGAGGACAGGACCGACAAGGGAAGCTCCAAACGAGGCCTCGCGGAACGGTGTGCCTGATTTACTCACTGACCATGGCGACTCTCCTCATCTAGGGCTTTTACTTTGGAGGATGGGCACTCTGCATCCATCAAGCACAAGAGTGGGAGGGGCAATTTTCTGTTAACGATTTTGCAGACATTATCTGCATTCTGGAACCAGAATCTGAAATCAGGGTTCAGCTCCCAGAAAGGTCTACATTTGGTCTTCTTTAGAGTTATCATCCTCTTCTTTGTATAGAGTCTCATGTCTACAACTTCTTTATTTTGCCATTTTTATATTAAGTAATTGGTCAAGGCAAAATTATATTTATCAGAAGTAAATAAGTTTTGATAAACTTACCTGTTAAGTGTCTTATGTGTAACTTCAATCCTGCAAAAAATTATATTTAATATTAAATCTATCTGCTTTGCCACTACACAATCTTATTAATTTAGTTGATCAATCTTGTTTGGCAATTTAGGATCAGCAAGATTTCTGTTGCAGAGATTTTATCTTTTGCAATGCGTTTGAACTCTGTGATTGATGCTGTTTCCTTTCACAGATCAGATGTACTGGAAAAAAAGGAGACCGACTGACTGACTGACTGAATAACTCATACACTGGGATATTGTTCATCGTCATCTGTTGGACTCAAGAGAAGCTGACATATTCGACCAGCGTCAGTCAAAACCCTTCAGTTAAATTCTGGTGAGAAAAAAAAAAGGTAATGGTTTTAAGGAAAAGACTTTGAAGTCACTACTCCAAATGAATTGAAGGAAAAAAATTATATTTATTACTCCTAAAGAGATAAATGAAAAGAAAAAAAAATTCCTTTGGAATTTTTTGTAAATGTTTTCTATATTGTCATTATTATTATTACCATTATTGTTATCATTACTATTATTCATGATGAATAATGTTTTTTTCGAGAATCTACTACATTAGAACAATTTTGAAAACTTTTTATATTCCTGTACTTTCTTGTACTTAATTTGATATTAATTTTTCCTCTGTTTCTTTTAGTTGGAAGTAAAGGTTAATATTTTCATTAAATCAGCCGAAAAAAAGGGGAAAGAGTTTGGATGTCTCACTTCTGCAGTACAGACAGACAGACAGAGAGGAATACACAAGTAATTATTAACAATAATTCCATTCCTCTCTTTCTCCAAAAGTCTACAAATAATTACAACTTGAAGTGTTTATTCTGTTCTTGTCCTAAATTATTCTGTTGTTTCTGTTTCAGAGACAAAAGTAAACATTAATTTAGGGTTTCAAACATTCAACTTTGGTCTTTAGAGAATCACTAAATATTACCTATTGCTAATAGGTTTAGTATATGGATTTTACTGAATGTGTTTGTCTTCAGTCTTTAGGCAAGATGCATTTAACATATATTTAAAAAAAAAAGGAGATTAGTTTTATGTTTATTGTATGATTTCAGGAGAATTCCTTGATGAGTTTCTCTTTGGAAATTCATCCATTTCTTGCAATGGCGCTTGCATCAGCCTTCTGGTGAGAGGTCGTTCTAATACGTCAACTTTTTCTGGGATTTTATTCAGGAGTTTAGGCAGTGTGCATCCAGCCATTGCTTGGGCAGCAGTGGAGAGAGTTTCTCTTAAGAGATTTTGATACATCTTCACTATAAGCTGCAAAACTGCAAGAGACTGTGAATGGCCGGAAATAGATTCTGACATCAAGGAGCAACACTAAGATAGATCACCTGATAGATTGATGGTTGTGAGTACCTGACTCAGTCATTCTTCAACCCTATCTTTTTCTAAAGTAATCCTCCTTTTCTTTGCATAAAACCTCTTAAAACTCAAATATTCTGCTCCAGGTTCTCCTTTTCTCGTCTTGGGAAACATTTATGAATTATAAGACTTAGAATGATGAAGCCATTTGGCTCTGAATTGACCTTTGGTTATTGAGTTTTTTTTCCTTATAAAAATTATTCTCTGAAACAGGTAACGGGAAAACTGAAAGATACAACCCTTTATTTATTATCCGTCCCTTCAATTGCTATTTTTTATCCGTCGTGAGAAATCCTTGGGATTATTCACTTGCAGGTTCACATCGAGTTTTCTCTGCGCACCAGATATATTTCTCTCCTTGAGAGACAAGACGAGGAAATCTTCTTCCCAAGAAATCATCCTGAATCCGCTTGAGTGATCATTGCAGCCTCTTGGTTGATCGGAACTCGAAAGAACTCAACTGATCAGCAGTTTGGTCACCGTCTTAAGGTAAGTGTCATCGGTGCTTAACCTTGATCAACAGACAAGTGAAGTGACCCAAGTAATGAATTAATGGTTGAGGTAATAGATTAAAGGGATTATTCAGTAAGCAATACAAATTTCATAACATTTAAAGGAATAAGTCTACAATGACACCAAAAAAAATGGTGATATCTGAATATATAAACATATGAATGTAATAATAATAATAATAATAATAATAATAATAATAATAATAATAACAGTAGTAGTAGTAGTAGTGATAATGATAATAATAATAATAATAATAATAATTAGTAGTAGTAGTAGTAGTAGTAGTAGTAGTAGTTAGTAGTAATAATAATAATAATAATAATAATAATAATAATAATAATAATGATAGTAGTTGTTGTAGTAATAATAATAATAACAATAATACTAATGATAGTAGTTGTTGTAATAATAATAATAATAATAATAATAATAATAATAATAATAATCAAGCTCCCTCTCTCTCTCTCTCTCTCTCTCTCTCTCTCTCTCTCTCTCTCTCTCTCTCTCTCTCTCTCGCAGATGTTCACATATGATACATGAAAAATTATTTATGTGAGAATTCAGTAAGTAGTAACCGAGTGTATCTCCTCTGACGGCGTAGCACAGCCAAGTCCTCAGGCATCAAACCAGCAAAGCAGCTGACTCACATTTGAATAGTAATGTGTCATTTTGTGCCTCATACATAGTTTTACGTCTCAGCTGTCCTCGTGAACTGGAGCCCCAAATCAATTATATGTGTGATGGGTGTGAATGTCATAAGCCAATAGGCAGCTGCATCGATATATGTCTCTGTTGCTGCTCACCATTCTGGTCTCAAGTAAACCAGTATTCATTTTCCTTGAAAGTAATACCTACTATGTTTATTTCATTCACTGCACATACACTCACTCCAAAATGAAATAATTTACTGTGTAAATATTTAAAGCTGATCTTTCTATCTGCATTTGGTATTCAGTAAGTGTACAGTATTGATTATTTTCCAAACTAACTTGAAACAATATCCTTTGTGAGTAATATATTGATGTGGTTTTAGTTTCCCTTCCTGAAGTGGAATATAAAATTAGTGTACCCTTGAAGCATACCCCTCATGGAGAAGGTGGGCCAAAGTACATGGTGAACGGTGAACTTAATTAATTTACCATTTTCATCATTAATTTAAAACAATAAAGGCCCGCACTTTGGTACTAAACCATACCATCAGTGTACATTTCACCCCCTTTTTACAGTCTGTTTTTCCCTCCACTTGTACAGGCACACTTTCAAACATTCCTAAATTCCATAACCTTTTAATTCCTTCTCAAAAAATCAACCTTCTCATCCTAACATCTGCTTCTTCCCACAAATAATGCTACTCGCTATGGTCATTGTGGGTTCTATCTCACTCCAATGTATCATTAGCTCCTTCTCTTGCACCAAGTTAAATAGATAACTCTAAAAATCATTATAAATGTTAAAAATTATCCTATTTCTGCGCTACTACCAGAAAACAAGAACATTTTCCATTACCGTTTTGCTTTTTTGTCAGAATTTCTTTCTGTTATATATTCATGGCTTATCAGAATGATATATTTTTGTGTATATATATATTTTTAATGGTCTCATGAAATGTATTTGTATATCATATATTATAGTTATGTCCTTCAACATAATAGTATTTTTCTTTAATACATAATGATATCACTGTCCATATAATGTACTATTTTCTTTATACAGTTCTGAAGCCAGTTTACGGCATACTTAGACTGTACTATTTAGGTATAAAGAATATATATTTTGTAACCTTCTTGAATACTTTTGTCAACATATAATCATATATACTATATATATCATTACTTGAATTCTGATTGTTAATCAATGCATGTCAGTGACCACTATATGCTTTAGTTTTAATATATAGTCAATGCTATCTTGGAATATTATTTTGTTGATTTATATTCATTAAACACCCTGGATTGTATTTTTCTTTGTATTAATAGAACAATTAATGCTCTGCACCTGATTACGTAGCTTAATATAAATTTTTGCTGAGAGATATACATTTTACTGATAATATACTGTTTTGATACAATAAATTCATCCCTAATAATAACTGCGTTTAATGTAAACCTTCTATTATTACCAGAAGGACATTACTTGAAAGCGGTATATAGGTGGTAAGGGTACTTTGTTTTCTTTGTTGTTTCCTTGTTATTTCTCCTCAACAGATCTGAGTTGATTTCACAGATAAATGAAACGTTATTGCAACGGACGATGTCCCAATGTGATGGTCACGTGATGTTGACCTTTTAGATGTGTTTGCTGATTGAGAAGTCACACTTCATTATTAGTCTCGGTAGAGCAAGGTGCCAATTCTCTCTCTCTCTCTCTCTCTCTCTCTCTCTCTCTCTCTCTCTCTCTCTCTCTCTCTCTCTCTCTCTCTCTGAAACTATTTCCAATAGGAGTTGAATAAAATCCTGGGACATTTGAAACATAAAACAACCTAAGTAATAAGATCAGATTCCTGGTCTAAACTAATAAATTTCCAGATTGAATCTCTACATTTATGAATCATATATTTTCTCCAATATCTTTATAATTTAACCTTTAGCCCATGACCTCGGTGTAGATCATTTTAATCTGTTTTCTTTTTTTTATATTTATTTTGGTCAATCAATACATGTAAAGGACGACAAAATTTTCCCATTGAGAAGTTTCCTTTTGGTCAAAAGAATTTGAGCTTCTTGAGAAAGTTATCACTTTGGTCCATTAAGATACTCCATGAAGTGCAAGGCATTATGCAACAACAACAACAAAAATAACAACTGAATTAGTAATAATACTGATACATCTCTCTCCTAATTATGGTAATGATGATTACTGGTATGAATAAATACAATTGAAAACATTCTAGTAACCTGGAAAGTCTCAGGGTCTGCACAACAACACTTTGGGCTTGTGGGCTGCAGGTGGCCCATGCCTGGATTAGTGGATGCAAAGACCCAAAAATCTTTCACCCCTTATTTGGATATAAATAAATATAAAAAACTTTAAGTACTTTTCGTCAATGATGTACTACATAACTCTAGTATGATGATTACTTGAACATATAAAATCTTCTTCATATGGCTGGTTGACAATGGGAGGGCCCCTGTTTACATTGAGAGTTGTCTCCTAACCACCTTTTCTAAAAACATTGAAGAATCTTCACACATGAAAAGAACAACAACAACAACAACAACAACAAACAACAACACCAACATATTAACAGTTGTGAAATCACGCTCAAACGTTAAAACAGAAAACTCAAAGTTTTCATTTCTAAACACTCATCGTATCATTGAGCACAGACAGCTCTTGTAATTACTACATATCAGTTATATAATCCACTGGTGAAATCTAAAGAAACCAAACCAAAATCCCTAAATGAGACAGTGTCAAAAATAACATCAATAATTACCACTTCCTGGCTTGCACAAGACATTATGTCACTACTTCTAAGTTATTATGCCTGATAAGAGGATCCTTGACTGGGGTACTTTTGGACAATGCCACATAGAGAAGAACCTCCTTTCATTCAGTGGCATACCTAGAGTAGAGTGTGTGTCGCTTGCATTGAGAGGACCCTACTACATATGACTCTCGGAGACGGTTGGGATGACTCCCCCTAAATGTGACTCCCAGAGTCACTTAAAACTAGTTTCACATCACCAGCTATCAAGTTGAAATGACTCTCTTTTTTTTTAATGCTCAAAATCGAAGCAAAATTTCAGCATTATGCAGACAGCGACTTTGAAATGAAACTCTAACTGGTTCTCAAAATAAACAATCTCAATAATTATACTGTCTTTTGGTTTATGCATATGCCATGTATAAGTTGGACTAAACTAGTCTCACCTAAACATGTTCAAATCAAAGAGCTTGACAAGGTGACCATCGCTAACATCACCGTTCATGTAACACATATTTGGAATTCGTACAATCTGAGTGTAGTTTATCATTCATTAGATATCCTTTTTTTTTGCCAAGCTAAGAGAATGTAGCTTGGTGTTTTGTTTATATATTCATAGCGCCTTTCTGTGAAACAAGATACGCCAGCAATGTAATATTAAGTGAAAACATATAATTCATTCATGTGAAAGTGCCAAGAATGTTATTGGATATTCTTAACTAAATTATCATTGTTATTATTATTATTATTTGCTAAGCTGCAACCCTAGCTGGAAAAGCAGGATGCTGTAAGCGCAGGGGCTCCAACAGGGAAAACAGCCCAGTGAGGAAAGGAAACAAGGAAAAAATTAATTGGTTTAGGAGCAGCAATAATTTATAAATAAATATTTCCTATATAAACCATAAAAAGTTTAGCAAAAGAAGAGGAGGAGAAACAAGAGAGAGCAGTGTCCCCGAGTGTACCCTCAAGCAAAAGAACTCTAATTCAAGACAGTGGAAGACCATGGTACAGAGGTTATGGCACTACCCAAGACTAGAGAACAATAGTTTGATTTCGGAGTGTCCTTCTCCTAGAAGAGCTGCTTACCATGGCTAAAGAGTCCCTTCTACCCTTACGAAGAGGAAAGTAGCCACTGACCGATTACAGTGCAGTAGTTAACCCCTTGAGAGAAGAAAAATTCTTTGTAATCTCAGTGTTGTCAGGCGTATGAGGACAGAGGAGAATATGTAAAGAATATGCCAGACTATTCGGTGAATGTGTAGATGAAAGCTTTGCTGTAATAATAGATCTTGCTGAATTAAGTTCTGATAGTTAAGGATTTTGTGATTAAAGTTTGATGTAAGTTTCCAACAGACGTAACTCGAATTTTCTTTGTCTGCATCCCTTCCCATATCTATGTGTGGTCGATGTTTCTGGTCAATATTCTCCATATACCTCTGTCCCACACTTCATCACTGGCTAATCCCTTTGATTGAAGGTCATCCTTGATACAGTCCATCCACCTTCGCTTTTGTCTCCCTCTCCTTCTGGTTCCCTGTACCTCCATTGCTATCACTCTCCTCTCAATACACTGTTCCTCTCTTCTCATGACATGACAATACCACCTCAGTCTATTTTCTTGGATCTTATCT
Source organism: Palaemon carinicauda (assembly GCF_036898095.1). Taxonomy (NCBI): domain Eukaryota; kingdom Metazoa; phylum Arthropoda; class Malacostraca; order Decapoda; family Palaemonidae; genus Palaemon; species Palaemon carinicauda. The sequence goes on from NC_090758.1 coordinate 45,865,578, forward strand.
GATAGTTCTCTAACTCCTGTGGTACCCCTAATTACCTTATTCCGTATCTTATCTCAACATTCTCATCTCTGCTACATCCAGATTCTTCTCTTCTGTCTTTTTTATTGACCACGTCTCCGCTCCATATATCATTGGCGGTCTCACAACTGTCTTTTGTACTTTACCTTTCAACTTAACCCCTATTTTCCTGTCGCATAGTACTCCTCACATTTTTTTCTAATTCTTCCATCCTGTTTGTATTCTGTGGTTTATTTCTACCCCCAAATCCCCATCCTCTGCGACTGTTGATCCTAAATACTTGAAATTTTCAACTCTTTTCAATCTGTCTCCTTGTAAACTAACTTCTTCATTCTCCCCATTTTTCAATCTCAAATACTCTGTATTTTTCCTATGGATCTTCAATCCTCTAATTTCCATTTCTTTTCTCTTCTACTATCTCTCGCCTAGTGCAACACAGTATAACATCATCAGCAAAAAGCATACACCAAGGAGACTGATCTCTAAATCCTTGTATTACTACATCCATGACCAGATCAAATAGGTAAGGGCTCATTGCAGACCACTAATGTGGTCCCACATTTAATGGGAAACTTTCTGTTAGGTCTATACTGCTCGTAACATTTGCTTCTGCCCACGTATACATATTTTGGGTGATTCTTACATATTTCTCGGGGACTCCCTTTTCTCTCATACATCTCCACAGTTCCTGACGTGGTACTCGATCGTATGCCTTCTCCAGGTCAATGAAGACCATATGTAATACTTTCTGTTTCTCCCTATGTTTTTCTATCATCTGCCTCAAAGAAAATATTGCATCTACAGTCCCTCTTCCAGGCATGAATCCCAATTGTTCCTCACCAATTGTTGTCTCATCTCTGAGTTTCTTCTCATTGATCTTCTCCCATATCTTCATAGTATGGCTTATCAACTTTATGCCTCTGTAGTTGCAACATTCCTTAATGTCTACCTTCCCCTTATAGATGGAGATGATTAAGCATCCTCTCCATTCCTCTAGCATCTTTTCCTGATTGAAGATCTATTGCGTTAGGTCCCACAAGATATCTATGCCTTCCTCTCAAAGACTCTTCTATACCTCTAATGGTATATTATCCGGTCCTGCAGCTTTACTACTTTTCATCTTCTTTACTGCTTGATTTACTTCTTTTCTAGTCATTTCTATGGTAACTGCCTCGTTCGGGAGTCCATCTTCAAATACTGTTCTTGGGTTCTCCTCATTCAATAGTCCTTCAAAATAAGTTTCCCACCTTCTTTTAATTGCATTCTCTTCTGCTGGAACTATACTGTTATCTTTTATTTGCTTTATCTGCGTCAGGTCTTTAGATGCAGCATCTCAGGCCTTAGCAGTTCGTAATATTTTCTTCTCTCCTTCTGGTGTTTCCATCTCTTTATAGACTTCCTTTAATATCTCTGCCTCCGCCTTTGCTACAGGTCTTCTTGCTTTTTTCTTTGTCTGCTTATAGATTCCTTTATCCTGCTCTTGTCTTGATAGAGCTTCCTTCTTCTTGGCTTCCTTCTTAGTTTTTACCCGTTCTTGCACCTCATCATTTCACCACCACGATTCTTTATCATTTGGGGGTCTTCTTCCTGATTACTTTCCAAATACTTCTCCACCGATCCTTAGAATCACTTTACTTTTCTCGGTCCACCATTCTTGTACATCCTCAAGTAACCTTACTGCTTCCAGCACTCTTTCCTTAAACAAGACTCTCAGTTCTGCCTCTTTCAATTTCCACCACTTAATCTTTGGGTTCATTTTCGTCTTTTTACTTCTCCTACAATTCCTTAGTCTGCAATCAATTACCACTAACCTGTGTTGCGCTGCTTCACTCTCCCCATTTATCACCTTGCAATTTCTAACCTCCATCAGATGGTCTCTGTTACACAGCAGCAAATCTATCTGGCTCTCCCTGCCACCGCTACTGAAAATGTGTTAATCATTTTCTCAAAAAAGTTGTTGATCATTGCTTGGTCAAAAACCAGTGTAAAATCAATCACTCTTTCTCCCCCATGATTTCTCTCACCACACCCTAACCCCCAAGCACTCTCTCTATCCCTTCCCTACTAATCCCCAAGTGGCCATTCAGATCTCCTATAATTACCCTTTCCCTTGCGGGAATTATAATAAGCTCCTGGTCCATCTCCTCCCAGAATGTGTCCTTCTCTTCCTCTGTACATCCAGTTTGCATGGCATAGGCACACACCACTTTCCTTCAGATCTTTCGATAATATCATTCCCACACCATTTCTTCCTTCCATATTTGCTCCACTGTAATAACAATTACAACCTTCGCTTAGTTCTCTTGCCTTATTTCCCTTCCACCTGGCTTCCTGCACACACGGCACTCCAATCTTCCTTCTCTTCATAATGTCAACCAGCTCTCGCCCTTTTCCAGTCATTGTCCACAAATTCAGAGTTGCTACTCTCATCCTCTCCTCAGATATTTTTCTCCGAGCTTGCCTCTTTAACCTAGCCCACCCATGACTGGGTAACCCTTGCCGATTTTTCAGAGCGATCGGGTGGGGTCCCAACGCTTCGCCTAGGGGGAATACCCTAGCATTAATTCTAATCTCACAATCTCCATTAGCCATATTGGTTTCGACATATTTTTCATGGCCGGATGCCTTTCCTGCTACCAACCCTCCCCATTTACCCGGGCTTGTCCTTCCTCAGTGGCTGGGTTACCAGACGTAACTCGAATGTTATTCTAATTTTCAATGAAATATAGTACTGATATTGTCATGAATGCTTACAATAGTGATTCCAGAGTTATAATTTATAATATATTGATACATTTAAGAATTTAACTAATTATGAACATCAAGCCCTGCCTTCAAAGGCCTAGCCCTCATTGCTTTAGCTAGGCTACTGAAAATATGTCAAGTCAATCAGGAAATACTTCAGCGGATAAACAACAATGTATGGATTATGAACTTGGCCTATTAGCCTAGGCTACCTGTTGAAAATTTGAATAAGCTTAGCCTTGCCTTTATCCTGTGGGCTATATATGTTTGGGATAGGTTATGCCTGTAATAAGCCACATATGTTTGGGGTACGCTATGCCTATAATAAAATATACTGTAAATGTTGGAGTAGGCTCTGCCTGTAAAAGGATTATATGTTGGGGTAGGCTATGCCTCTAATATCACCGTGATGTACAGTACTCCATGGGAATTTCATTATACCAGTGAATTATTTGACTTTACTTCACCATTTTAGCTAGGAGGACTTTGTCACCCATGAAACTCCTAATGAACAAAATGTGTTGGCTATGAATGTCAAAACCCCCTTAAATACTTTATTTGAATTTCAATACCAAGGATATAGAAGGGAATGGTTTTGATTATACATTTGAAATTCTGTGCCTATATCTGGTAAAATTATAGATCATGGGTGCACATTTAAATGGGCTTTAAAGTTTAATAATATTTTTTTTTCATTAATTTTATAGTGCCTAATAATTTATGTCAATATTTCTTCAATGCTCACTTCATAACGAAACTTATTAGTTGGTTTTGAATGAAGTAGTTTTGCCTATAATTGATTCAAATCATACTATCTTCAGCATGTTTGATAACATTATCAAATGTTTATTTGATTATTACTAGGCTATATGTAATTTTTCCTTCCCTTTTGCCTTTTTCATTAAAAAAAAGTCAACATTTTCACCATGAGTCAAAATTAACAAGCTTTTGTATTAAGTACTACCTTGCCAGCAATAAGAATAAACCTATAATGCACCAATCAAAAGTTTTAATTATTGGCCTTCCATTAGCATTCTAAAACATATGTATTCCTTTGACACTTTAGGTGTAATAGTTGTAGTCCCCTAGCCTTTATCCTCAATCATTGAACCATATCTGGACTTTTTGGTGATGCTAGCATGATCACATATCAAGCTTCTGATGAAGACGTGTTGGCCTTCTTCATTGGTGTTGGCATAGGTTCAATGAGCAAAGGAGACAGCTGCTCTCTCCATCAATAACCATAATTAGAAGCTGTTCTCTGGTGTTTTATATTTGTTTTCTTATTTCTTTCTAGATTGATCTGACTTCTTTTCAAATTTTATGCATCCACCAGAATTGTTGTTGCAATTGTCTTGGATGACGAAAGACCGACGCTTTCTCCTGATATTTACGTTTTTTTCTTTGTTGTTTCCAGAATGTTCAGGGTACGTATTTGACACAAAGTAACTCTTTCAATTGTTTCTTTCCACTGAAGAACATCACGACAATCATCTCAAGGTACATAAGAGGGTTGAATAATTTCAAACTAGGTC
>NC_090758.1:45879875-45887375 GCF_036898095.1 Palaemon carinicauda
TGAATTTTTTCGGATATACAGTATTATTAACCACAAAAATAATTCATATTCTTAACAGACATGGAAAACAACCATTAAAGATTTTGATTTTCATCAAACCTATTGAAAACTCCCAAATCATTGAATTCTTATGAAACATATTGGAAAACTGAAAAAACATTCATATTTCTACCAAACATATTGAAAGCCACTAAATCAAATTTGGATTGTTCTCAGATCTATTAACAACAAAACCTGATTTTGTGTAGGTTGAAATCACATATAAAACAATTTACACACACAAACACACACACACACACACACACACACACATATATATATATATATATATATATATATATATATATATATATAAATGCACATAAACATATTTGAAATGAAAAATAGTATATTTCTGTGATGCTACTTATCAAAAATATTCCCATAATCTCAGCCTTAATTCATAAACACCAAACAGCTATAGTACTGTTATTAACAAAAACCTCATTCACATTCATTCCTTCATTCATAATGAAGAAAACATTTTTCACATTCACGCAAACACATTGATTTTATCGAAACAGAAATGGGAAAGAAATTGGAGATTTCCTATGTCCTGTTTTTGGGCTCAGGCCATGTCTTCCTGATGGAAGTTCCTTCTTAGTAGCTTCCTAAGTTATATTGGACTACAGTGATATATCCCAGAGAATTTTACTAAAGGTATCCAGAATTCTAACTCCTGGAGCGAATATCCCTTACAATTTTAAAAGGGATATCGCTTTCTATCAGAGGACGTATTCTTGACACGTCTCATAGCTAACTACACCCCTAATAGCGTTAACGCTTCGAGAGGGGAAAGTGGCAAGAATTATAGGTGTGCCGTTATTAAGGCAATGCTCCTACTGTACTGCAATTGGGTGCCAACCCGCCCCTGCGTGGCTCCATCTAACCATTCTTTCTCTTGTAGCTTTGCTGACCGGTGTTTATCCCGTGTTATCTCTCGCTATTTTGGACTTATTTCGTTGCAATGATGTCATCACCAGCCTCATCTGCTTCTGGAAAGTTAAGTAATATCTTTGAATTGTGTAAATGTAGGTTCTTTCCAATTTTGCTCTTCGATTGAGATCGCAATTAACGTAACAAGAGTTGTTGCCAGCCGGATGGTGTCATGGACGAGATCATTCTTTCCTGTACAATTAGTTAGCCAGAACGACTTTCCCGGCATTATTCGCTTTAATAACTTTAGCTATTTAGCAATTTAGCCCGGAATTATTATATTATGCCTGTGTTGTTGTGGGCTGGCAGATTATACCAAGCCCCAGAGTGCTAGGCTTTCTAGCCTAGGCACCTACATCATTAATGCATGATATACATTCCTGGCAAAGTTTTATTGAAGCTCAGGCAATATTTCATACAATTAAGATATTACTGCATTAAAGGTTTCCTCTTCCAAGATAGTATGCGAGAGAGTCTCGGTGAATGATTCTCACTGCGCCTAGGCTACTAGCCTACGGGCTGTAGTATACTTTCATATATGTCCCCTATTGCTCCTGTATTGTCTTTTAAAGGGGAGACTGACACCTCCTATAATTTCTAAGTCGATACTAATCTCTTGGTGAGATTTAAGAGCAATTCCTCCTCCCTCTGATTAGCCTAGGCTATCCTCGGTTAGCTTTGCCTTGAACTAAGTTCTGGCAAATCTTTACTGGGGTGTTCTGTTTCTTTCTCTTAACAACTGAGTCGGTTTTGAGCTTAGAACGGAACATCAGAGTAGAATGTCTGTGTTTGGCAACCGCCGCTTGGTGAAATGATTTCCCAAGTCAGGTTAGATTGCCTTTACAGGAGGCTAGACCTCCCTAGACCATACCCTGGAGGTTTTATATGACAATTCCTCCTCCCATGGCCTAGCAGACAGTCCTGTGATGGTAGATCTTATGCCGAAGAACTGATTTCTTCCACTGACTAAGATCTCGGGTACGAGATTCTGTTCCCTTTTGAGACTGTGTCCTCTGTGCCGTCTTCTCACTTAGACTAACCCAACCTGGGGAATTGAATTCCCCAACTATGAAGTTTTCTACTATGGGATCAGAATCGCTCAGGTTAGGTAGTGCCTAAGGGTATTACCTCACCTATAGGACCCTTGCCCCTCCCCTGCTGTCCTTTTTGTGTTGGCCTAGCCATCACACACCCTGGCCATCATTCTACATTCGACCCTATGGGTAGTCTGAAGAATTGGCCTGAGGTTCCCTGTCTACTGCCGGCTGAGCCGGCTGCTGGCAGGAACCCTCGTCTTTCTTATAGTGTTCTTCAGTCCTCCCTTGGACTGCCTTCCATAGCCCTACTACCAGTATTGATTTGATATGGTTGGATGGAAGCCCGAATACATTCCCCCTTCCATATGAACCCTCATTCCGGATGAAGGCCGGCAAGGCTGAGCCTTTGCCTTCCTCCATCCTCACTTTTCCTTTATCTTACATTAACCCTGGGCCGAATGCCGGTAGCTTGTAGCTGCCAGCAGCCATGTCAGACGACTGCCCACCTTTAGTTTGCTCTGCCGCCACTTGCCATGGACCGCCACTGATTGGCAACCCAACAGCAGTAAGCACACCCTAACCGGCCGCCGGCAACTATGTTGTCTGCCGGCAGCCGGCAATTCAAAGTCTGAAGACATTCTCCGCCGGCTTTTGGCGCGTCCATCTTGATAGAGGGATCCCTCGGCGGCCGGCAGCAGAGCAACTGCCGGCAGCCTGCGCCCCATTATCCTTAAGGCAGTATATACCTTCAATAAACCAGGGCAATGCCGGCGTATGCCGGCGGGCACTGCAGTACTGGCGGCAATTTGCCAGCAGTCAATACTGTAGCCTATACAAAAGTTTTTCCAACCTGCAAGGTGCTTCATGGACAGCCTATTGTGAGATCATCACACCTGGAGAGCGATTCTCTCTGCTTATTAATGGTTGACAGCCATTATTATTAAAAAATCCCCAATATTGAACATGGATAACAGTATTAAGAAGACACTCTATATCTAAGGATATCACCTTCCCATATAATTTTCTATGAATTACTGCTTAATATTGAAAGAAGTCATAGCGATGGGCTGGACAGGAGGCACATGTGGGTGTCTTTCCTTGTTTCTAGCTTACTCTATCCTAAGCTAAATAATACTATAAATATATATTATAAAATCTGAGAGTTTCACCGAATATTTATATGCTTTCTTTCTTTACAGGAGGAGCATAACAAGTGTAGGTCCACTTGTGCAGGGTCCGGAGTAAGAACTTCTGCAGACACGATTTGTGCAGGACCCATGCACGCTGCACAATTACGAGAAGATCTCTTAAATATTGGGACCCAGAGGTATGTACCATTTGTGACAAATTGGTAAAGGAGGCTTTTGATGATCAAAAGTCTACAGAGTCAAGGGATGCAGCAAGGGATACGCTGCGTAAATGGGTCAGGGGTTTTCAGAAGAACCTCTCTGGCCCATATCTTCCTAATGAGAAGATGAAGACTTGTTTGTTCCCTAGGGCATCTCCGGATGCGATTGTCCCCCAGGCTCAACCTGAGATTCCCCTCGTCCAGATTCCGGTAGAATCTGATGTTTCGGATGTCTTGAAGGACATCCAATTAGAAGATAACATGTCGGTTGTCTCCGAGGAGACTGAACGTAGTCTCCTTGTAGAAGATCTGGATCAAGAAGCCGTTGGGCCTCCTGAGAGCGACGTAGAGAAAGCCGAATCGATTTCGGTTTCATCTGCTACGGTGGCCAGGCCGGTCCCGTCAACCTCTTCTTCTGCCCCCCAGCTAAACTCGATTACCAACACGTTGCATTCACTTTTGTCTATGTTCCAGGACATGCAAAAGAAATTGTCTGAGAAGGAGGCTTCTCTACTGACCGAGATGCATCAGCATGTGCCTACGCGTTTAGCCCCGAAGAAGCTAAACATCAAAGACCTTCACGCCTTTTCTGACATCAATCCTTGGAGGTATGCTGAGCACATGCCGATGTCAGGCGGGAAGATCTTCCTCTCCGAGAAACTGGGCACTGTCCTAGTAGATGATTTGGAGTTTTGGCCCCGTAAAGGGGCCTATCCGGACTGCTATGTCCGCCTAAGAACGGAACCATCGTCAAAAGAGGAAACAGAGCCGAAAGAGGTCATCCTTCTTGACCTCCCCAAGGCCCAAGCCTTGTTTACCAACACCTTGAAGGAGAGGGCCTTCACTAGTTCCAATTAGCCAGCTCTCAGCAAGAAGCACCCTTCCTTCATTGCTGATCCGTCCCGTGCCTTCCCCTTTATGGACAAAGGGTTTAAGGCAGTCTTAAAGGCAGTTGAAGCAGGGAAACCTTGCCCTACACTCGAAGAGTGTAAACCCTTTTCCCTTCCTTACCATTAGGTGATGCGGACTGGAAGGATGTTCACAACACCTTCTCAGTTTGGAAGCTGGAGGCAGACATTGCCGGACGAGAGTTCGGTGAAGACCTCCCAAAGTTGTCGGACTTTCACCTGCACAGGGAGCAGGAAACAAAAGAACGACTAGCCGCCTCTATGTGTCTGCAAACGGGTTTAGAGACAATGGCAAGTATCTCTGAAACCCCGGACATGTACATGGTCTTCGTCAAGGCTCATTTGGCAACGGTCACCAAAGACCTGTACAATTTCATCAAAGCCCGTAGGGCTAGTAGGGAGCTCGTGTTCATCTCGGCTGCGGTGAGACACGAACCAAGGAAGCTGATAGCCTCCAATATCTGGGGAAAAGACCTCTTCCCAAGCGAAGTGGTCAAAGAGGTCGTGGACAAAGCCGCCACGGAGAATAGAAATCTCCTTTCCTAGTGGGGCACAACCAACCACTTTTCAGCTGGTGCCCCAAGCAGTGGCGACTCAGTCGCCTGTTTTCACCCCAGCTTTCGAAAGGCAATCAACGACCTTTAGGCCGAAGTCTCGAGGTTCTTTTCGAGGATCCTCTAGACACCCCTTCAGAGGTAGGGGTAACAAGGGTGGACGTGGTCAAAGAAGTAAATCCTCCAATCAGCACTCCAAGTGAGATGCTACCAGTAGGAGGGAGACTTCTCCTCTTCCGGGATTGCTGGACCTTCGATCCCTGGACCCACAGCCTAGTAAAAAATGGACTAGGGTGGAGTTGGAATGCAGCTCCACCGAGCTTCCGTCAATTCTTTCAACACTCAACCCCCATATTGGAAGAATATGTTCAGGAACTCTTGGACAAGAGAGTTATAAGGAAAGCGAAGTCCATCAAATTCCAAGGAAGGCTATTTTGTGTTACGAAGAAAGACTCGGAAAAGCTCAGAGTCATTCTGGACCTATCACCACTCAACAAGTTCATAGTGAACTACAAGTTCAAAATGCTGATGCTTCATCACATAAGGACCCTTCTGCCCAAACAGGCATATACAGTGTCCATAGACATAGCGGATGCGTACTGGCACGTTCCAATCAACCGTCAAGTTTCCCCCTACCTAGGGTTCAAATTAAAGAAAAGACAGTACGTCTTCAGAGCCATGCCCTTCGGTCTAAACATAGCCACAAGGATATTCACCAAGCTTGCGAATGCAGTCATTCATCAACTACGCCTACAAAGAATTCAGGTCGTAGCCTACCTGGACGACTGGCTGGTGTGGGCAGCATCCAAGGAAGAGTGCACGCAAGCCTCCAAGGAAGTGATCCAGTTCCTGGAACACCTAGGATTCAAGATCAACTTGGAAAAGTCTCGTCTATCTCCAGTTCAGAAATTCCAGTGGCTGGGTGTCCACTGGAACTTACAGTCACACTACCTCTCCATTCCATCAAAGAAGAGGAGAGAGATAGCGGGGTCTGTCAAGAGACTCATTCAATCCACCAGGCTTTCAAGAAGGCAACAGGAGAGAGTGTTGGGGTCCCTCCAGTTTGCTTCAGTGACAGAACCAGTATTGAGAGCTCAATTAAAAGATGTATCAGGAGATTGGAGAAAATACTCATCAAACGCTCGAAGAGACCTAAAAAGACCGATACCGAATCGTCTGCGATCCCTACTCAAGCCATGGTCGGAGGCCAAGTACCTAAAGAAGAAGGTACCCTTACAACCGCCTCCACCGTCAGTCACCATTCACACGGACGTCTCAAGAGAAGGATGGGGAGGCCACTCTCACAATCGGAAAGTCCAAGGAACCTGGTCTTCCCTCTTCAGAACCTTCCACATCAATTTTCTGGAAGCCATGGCAGTTTTCCTCTCACTGAAGAAACTGAAACTTCACTGCTCCATCCACATCCGCCATGTTCTAGACAGCGAGGTCGTAATGAGATGCCTAAATCGACAGGGCTCGAGATCGCCTCAAATCAATCAAGTGATATTGGCATCCTCCGACTAGCGGAGAGGAAGAGAGAGCACTTGTCATCCAGGGTCAACCCGATAGAGTCAGAATGGTCCCTAGATGCAAGATCATTCTCCTTCATCTTACTCAAAGTCCCAGGACTGCAGATAGACCTCTTCGCAACGAGCGACAACAAGAAGCTACAACGGTATGTAGCCCCGTACGAGGACCCTCTAGCGGAAGCAATGGATGCAATATCCAAAGATTGAAACAAGTGGTCCAAGATATACCAGTTCCCTCCAACCAACCTTCTGCTGAAAGTCCTCAACAAACTGAGATCTTTCCACGGAACAGCAGCGATAGTGGCCCACAAGTGGCCCACCAGTGTTTGGTTCCCCTTGATAACGGAACTACGCCTGAAGCTGATCCCGTTGCCGGATCCAGTTCTGACTTAACAAGTGCAGAAATTGACTGTCTTAGCTTCATCACAGCTAACCCGGAACCTTCATCTCATGTTTTTCTCGCCTTAGCAGTCAAGAAAAGATTCGGAATTTTAAGAGACCGTATTAACTTCTTAGAAGAATACAAGTCAAAGTCAACAAGTAGACAATATGAGTCTTCCTGGAAAAAATGGGTTGCCTTTGTCAAGGCAAAGAAACCAAAGGAGATCTATGGATTTTTGCTTATCCTTCTCCATCCATCTCCATGAACAAGGTTAAGCAGCTAATACGATTGCTTCATGCAAATCTGGACTAACAAGACCATTGCTTTATGCCTTCCAGGTAGACTTCTCTAACGAAATCTATAACAAGATTCCTAAAGCCTGCGCTAAACTTTGGCCCAAAGCCCCACCAAAGCCCATTTCATGGTCCTTGGATAAGGTTCTTCACTTAGCATCAACATTGAACAATGAGGATTGCTCTCTGAAAGACTTGACTCAAAAGGTGATATTCTTATTTGCACTAGCCTCAGGAGCCAGAGTTAGCGAAATAGTGGCCCTCTCGAGGGATGATGACCACATTCAGTTCACAGACTGCGGAGAACTGAACCTCTTTCCGGACTCGACATTTCTCGCCAAGAATGAGCTGCCCACTAAAAGATGGGGTCCCTGGAGAATCTGCCCTCTGAAGGAAGAAGCATCCCTCTGCCCAGTGGAATGCCTAAAAGTCTATCTTCGTAGAACTTCAGACTTCAAGGGAGGTCAGTTTTTC
>NC_090758.1:45894875-45899875 GCF_036898095.1 Palaemon carinicauda
ACCGGTGGTAGGACGAGTATCCTTAAATATAGCTCCGTTTGGGTCCGAGGAAATAAGCGGACAATACGATGTAGTAAGTTGCAGGGTTGAAATGGGGAAAAGAATTGTGCGTATGAAACTAGTAGCACATGAGAGCGTAGACGTCCCGATACATAACGCTGGTTATGGTAAAGTCAGACAACATCTGTTGACTAAGGGAGTCACGTTAGCCGATCCAGCCAACAAGTCGGATGTGTTGAAGAATGTCCACGTGTTAGTAGGGGGTGACTACTTTAGTTATTTTGTAATAGGCGTGGAGAGAGTGGATGGGATCAATCTCTTCCTGACGCATGATGGCATGTCGCCATATGGGAAGGTGCCGCAGTGGCTACTGCAAGGGGAGAGGATTGAGCAGGTGAGAACGTTGAGAGTGTGCAGAATCACGAACGAGCCATATCTGTGTGATGTAGACGAGTGGTGGCATTTAGACCGTGTTGGCATCGCCCCATCTGAGCAATACACTGTTCGCAAGGCCGAGGCCATGCGAAAGGTATCGCAAAGCGTTGTGAAGAAACCTGAGGGATATCAGGTTAGCCTACCATTCGGGTCAGATGCTAGGCCAGAAACAAATTATCGTAACGCTGTGGCGCAGTTAGAGTCGTTGCAGACCAAATTCAGAAAGGATAGGAAATATTTTCAACAATATCAGGGAGTGATAGACAAATATATCGAAGCAGGTTTTATGTCTGAGGTGAAAGATCACATAGTGGAAGGTTATTACATGCCGCACTTTGGAGTCAGGAAAGACATCCGTACCAGCCCCTTAGAATCGTGTTCAATGCCTCGGCAAAGTCAAAGGGTTGTAAGTCATTGAATGAATGTCTCTTACCTGGGCCCAATCTGGTAGAGGTAGCATATAGTTAAATCATAAGGTTTAGGTTGAACCGATATGCCATGTTAGCCGACATAAGTAAAGCATTCCATTGTGTTTTCTTAGATCCTCGTGATGCCAAATACACACGATTTCCGTGGCGCGAGGCAGCTGGTCGAGCGCTTACCTTCGCCTTTAGAGTCGTGGTGTTCGGCATCACAGCTAGTCAATTTTTACTACAACAGATATCAAATTGTCATTTTAAAGAGGAAGGCCGGCCAGATTTAGTAAAATCTTTTTATGTCAATAACTATCTGGACACATTTGAGGATTTAGAACATATGAGGCAAGAGCATGAGTCTGTTAATAACATCTTAAAAGGGGCGGGTATGCCCTTGGAGGGATGGGCAAGCAATCACTTAGCCTTCGATAGCGAGAGACAGTGGAGTGAGCCTGTGAGTGTGAACGTGCTCGGGACGTGGACAGATTGTGTGTGAAAGAAAGTAAGAAGATCTGCGGGACGTGGACAGATTGTGTGTGAAAGAAAGTAAGAAGATCTGCGAGGTGGGGGAGGGATGGGTGCCTACGAAGCGTAGGGTACTTTCCCTGTTAGTCTCAATTTACGATCCGATAGGTTTGATAAGCCCATTATTTGTAAAGGGAAAACTTTTCCTCCAACAACTATGGGAGGATAATGTAGGTTGGGATGACGTGTTAGGAGAAGAAAAGGCTAAAGAGGCAAGTGAATTGTTGAATGATTTGAAAGCGGTGAGCGACATCACCTTTCAAAGATCGATAGGCAAAAAGGGTTTAGAACTACATGTGTTCACCGATGCCAGCAGTAAGGCATATGGAGCAGTGGCATATACCAGGGACGATTGCAATCGGGTAAGTCTGATTACAAGCAAGATGAGGATCACTCCGAAAGGGATGAGCAAACTGACGATCCCCAAGCTAGAGCTGCTGGCGTTGTTGTTAGGCAGCAGATTAGCAAGAACTCTCAAGGAACTGATCGAGCCACGAGAAATAGTAATGTGGACTGACAGCAAGCTAACGTTGGCCTAGGTAGCATCTCCCAATGCCAAGTCTCATAAAAATGTGTTTGTTTCTAACAGAGTGGCGGAGATTGTTTTTATTCAGCAGGTTTCTAGCTTCAGTCTGAACCATGTCCCTAGTCATCAGAACCCTGCCGATATCCTATCCAGAGGTGCAACGACTCGACAATTGCAAGTTAACTCACTGTGGAGGAACGGTCCAGAATTCCTCAGGACCACGGGAAAGCCTGTTCTTTGCAAGGAGGAAGATCCGCTACATCAAACTCACGTAGTAGCGGCGGTACAAGAGCTGAGGGAGGAGATGTGTCCTACCCCCTGAGGCGAGACTTGGGACATCCTGAAAAGGGAAGTAGGGTTCCAATTCTTGTTGAGAGTAGTCAGACTAATTTTAATGTTTGCAAAAATAGAACGGAATCCGTTCAGTATTGTTGTTCTGGTAGAGCAGAAACATTATTTGCCTTCAGTTTATGCATACTTGGAGGGCGGAGTCAGACCCCCTCGTGAAGTTGTCAATTTAGTAAGACAGTTGAATTTAGTGATGAAAGATAGACTCATTTGTACTAGAGGACGAGTGTCCAAGTTAGAAGAAATTAATCAGTTAATTCTCTTGCCAGTCAAAGGGCGTTTGGTTAGGGTTTATTTAAGATATTTACACCGTTTGCATTTACATTGTGGTGTGAATACTCTAATGGGTATCTTTCGACAGAAATGTTGGGCGGCGGGTGTGCGTTCTATTGCCAAGCGGGTGGTAAAGGAATGTATGGAGTGTTGGCGCGCCTTCCAGACTTCGTCGAAACAGCCACCACCACCCCCCCTACCGAAGGAAAGAACAACCCTCGAGAAACCCTTTACAGCAGTTGGAGTGGACCACAGAGCAGCCATACAAACTGAAAAGCAGCCAGGGTACATCCTGATAGTAACGTGCATGCCCAGTAGGGCCGTGTATCTCGACTTCTGTCCCTCCTTGGAAGCAGAAGAATTCGTCTTGGCTTTAAGGCGATTCTGCGCAACGCATGGCGCTCCCCAATACATCACCTCTGATAATCACCAGATGTTCAAAACCGCTAGCCACCTCCTGCAGGGACTCTACGAAGAGGATGAAGTCCAGCAGTTCCTGAGGAGAATGGGAATACAATGGAGGTTTCAGACTCCCAGAGCACCTTGGAAGGGTGGATTCTTCGAGCGGCTGATAGGGGTGACGAAGCAAACCCTCCAGATAGCCCTCGGCCAAAAGTATCTAACGAACGCCCACGTATTCACACTGGTGAAAGAAGCAGAAGCCGTAGTGAATAATCGCCCGCTTATGTACAGCAGCGACGGATGCGAGGATTAAGTCCTCACCCCTTCCCATTTGTCAAGAGGACACCCAGTCCTCCTCATGCCACCGCTCTTACCGGACGAGCACCTCAACACGACCTTCGCCTCCTGGAGGCTACGTGATCATTATTTGAAACTAACAGACTCTTTGAAGGCGTTCCGCGAGAGGTGAAGAAAGGAATATTTGAGTGCCCTGAGAGCCCGACACGACTGTCAGTCCGGGGAACCCTCCAAGCTGCACCCTGGAGACATCGTGTTGGTAAGACAAGAACATCAAAGAAGAGCTACATGGCCCCTTGGACGTGTTGTAGAAACGTATCCGGACGATGACGGCGTCGTGCGTTCGGCCAAAGTGTTGTTTGAGGGAGTCGAGTCACAGCAAGCTGTTAGCCATCTGGTTCCCCTGGATATTACCCCCTCTGTGGAGGATGATGGAGACGGAGACGACGATAGAAAAGAGGGTGTGTACAGTTCGACAGACGGAATGCCAGGGATCGTGGAGACGTCTGGGGACAACCAGGAAATGGCTCCGGCTGCAACATCCCAACAACTGGCCACAGAGACCTTCGACAGTGACACTCATGACGAGAACAATACGTTCAGTGCGAACAGTGAGGGTGAAAAGGAATCGAAGCACACGAACGTTAAAAAACGTTCTGCACGCCAATTGAGAAGGGCGGCTGCGAAGCAAGGAGAAATGATGGATCGTCTGCTGAAGGGTTACAGTCTATGAAATGTAGCTGAAAAACAGTAAGTGAGAGAGGGAGTGTCTCCCTGGTAGGTAGGGAGGGTGAAGTGAGAACGTTTGTTAGTGGCATGAATCCACGGAGATTGGAAGTGCGTAGGTATCGGGAACGGGGACGGGATAGTCTCTCGTACTTACAAAACGAGCGTTGTACAGAGCCAGGCCCCTCCCTCTTGTTCCCCTAAGGTGGTAGCCCTCATGTGGCAGTGTGAAAAGTGATTTAATTGATATAAGAGGGCAGGTTGCCTTCTGATGGAAATGCATGATTATATTCTGTGTATGAATAAATTTTTTCTCTTGTATATATATATGCTGAAAGTGAATATTTTAGGCCCATTGCCTAATTGCGTTTCCAATTTTTCATAATTATGTTCTGTATGTGAATGCATTTTTTCCTTCTGTTCGTATATAAATATGATAACTGATTTCTAGGCCCATTGCCTAAATTGCCTTTACATTTTCATGATTACATTTACTATTTGGGTACAAATTTGTATTGTTTTTTGTATATCTGTGAACTAATTGCCCCATGGTAACATTGTTGTTTATGAATATTGTGTATGCTGTTAGAGTCGTTGCGGAGCGCTACGCAACGAGCCGAACAGAGTTAAGGAGTGATTTCTCCACCCCCGAGTCCAGTCTTGCCTGATTTACTGACGTTTTTGACGCACCTTATTTCGAGTGTGGAGGATGTCGGGAATTTTCGAACTGGCCATTCGAAAGTCCCGCCATTTGACTTCATGAACGTTTCGTCAAATGAGGGCAAGGCTGGGGGATCTCGCGGGCGAAAGACTTGAGGTTTAATACGTGACTATTGGAACCTAAATCTTAACCACCTGGTGGGGAAGGAGCGAGTGTTGTTGAAAATGTCTGTTTATGATATATCAATGATGAATCTAATGTAAAATTGAGGCAACATGACGAAGATGTCTTTTGTATGTGTTTAGTGTCAATGACTTTCCTTTTCTTTGGAGCTGCCGAGGCTCGCTCGACCCCCCTAAAGATAAGTCATTATTTTAATTGTTCTCTCCTC
>NC_090758.1:45904875-45907375 GCF_036898095.1 Palaemon carinicauda
ATAAGTTTATCAACCCAAGTCTGTGATATACTCTGGCAAAATATTCCAAAAAATATGAAATAATAAGTACTGAAAATTATCGACCAAAAAGAGGGAAAATATAAAACCCGCAATAAATATATTTTGATTGAACTCTAGGAAAAGTCATTTAGTTTGATTCAGCATCAATTGCTAAGAGAAAAAATTTATCATAAATATTAAAAACTGCCAAAGTAGATTTTTATGTTTATTAGATATATTGCGAACCAAAAAACAAAAGAGAGAGAGAGAGATATGTTCAGATGAAGTGGAAATGATAACTCAATATTACATAGTAGTAGTAGTAGTAGTAGCAGTAGTAGTAGTAGTAGTAGTAGTAGTAGTAGTAGTGTATAATCGATAATAGCAAAATTATATCTAATTATCATTTAATAATATTTTGATAAAACGTTTTCAAAATAAAGATTAATAACAGTTAATGGTGTTCTTGCCTCATAGATTCTTTTTATTTATTTATATATAAAAATATCTCAATAATTCATGTATCTTATTTTTTTTTCTTAAGACAAAGAAGAACTGGGTATTAAAATCACTAAATTCAATCAAAAATAATAAAATTTCGTAAGCAAAAATTTCAATCAAAGGTAATCTTTTTTTTGAAGTTCCAAAGACAATATTGACATCAAACTATCAAAGGCCTGAAATACAATGCTGTTTCCAAAGCCATAAAAGAAAACTCTTCCAATCACTGCTTTGAATAAACCTAGATATTTTGAAGCTAATTAATAATAGGATTCAGGTGTGTATTTTTATTGAGAAATAGATCTATGTAGAAATGAGATGAAAAAGATTTCATTCCTGAAATACAAATAGAGCAGAAACTGTGACCAATCAGATAAGCAATTTGCAATAGTTGTACTTCGGTCACTCTATCTTATTTTGCATCAGTTGTGACAAAAGGGTTTCCGTGATGAATCAGAGTCAGCCAATCCCTGGAATTGAACGTTTGTGTGAATACAATATTGCAAAAATATGAATTTCAAAATAAAAGTCTAAAACATTAATAGTTGAATGATTCAGAAAGATAAGGACTATAAAAAATACCTCAAAATAATTTTAATATTATTAACTATGTCATTAAGAGAAAACTGTTATGGAAAACAGATGTTCAGAATTTGCTCTAAAAATCATAATGAAGGATGTTTACTATGAAGTAAGAAATAATTTATATAACAAAGAATTGAAATTTTGATGGAAATATTTCAAGTAATTCTTAGCAATCCTGAAAACTTTACTGTCTTCAAGCAAGAAGTAGATTACCAAATTAGGCAAAATAATATCTATTGGTTTCAACATTGCAAAGTGTTTTAAGCATGACTTATAATCTCGAGTTGTAGTACTTATTGAGTTTACAGAAATTGCCTTGTGCCTATGAGAGAGAGAGAGAGAGAGAGAGAGAGAGAGAGAGAGAGAGAGAGAGAGAGAGAGAGAGAGAGAGAGAGAGAGAGAGAGAGAGATCATGATTTGTTTACGTTGCTTACAAAGTTTGATCTTAAAAACCATTTCGAAAAGTTACAGCATTAGCAAAAAATCTATAAAAGTCCGTCCGAGATTTCTTTTCCAAATTTAGCTTGACACAGTTTTGAATAAAGAGGGTAATTCAATAGAAGTTGCTTATTTCCCCTATCATATTTTGGAATTTTGATGGAAAATTGAATAGATGAAATGAAAGAGTTTGAGAAAAGGGGAAGTAGACTTTCTTCTTCTTCTTCTTATTCTTTTTCTTCTTTTTCTTCTTCTCCAATGAGTACTGTCTGGCCAGTTAAAGACCTAATAACTCTCTAGCGGTAGTATGTCAACGGGTGGCTGGTGCCCTAAAAGGAATTATTAATTAATAATTCCTAGGAGAGATATTACTTTAATATATTAAATGTCAATTTAGGCATATTTCTTTTAATTTTCTTTACCAATCAACTGGATATTCAGATTTAAGGATATATCAACAGATTTTAAGCTTTGCTTATTTGATATGAAGTTTACACTTGGAGTAATTGTATCTTAAAACACCCCCCCCCCCCCCCCTCTCTCTCTCTCTCTCTCTCTCTCTCTCTCTCTCTCTCTCTCTCTCTCTCTCTCTCTCTCTCCTCTCTCTTCTCTTATTCAATGGTTGCCGTAGCCAGTAAAGAACAGAGACTCTGTGGAGAAATTCGTCCAACTCCTTCAGAAACAAACAGCCAACGACTAGCAATTGTATTCCAACATTGCCCAAGAGAGCAATATATCGAGAGAGCAATATCCCGGAACAGGAGCAATTTGCAGAGCAATACTTTTCCCCCATATCTGGGGAAAGGTTTTAGTAAGAATTTGTCGAGTTTACGATTGTTTGTGTCTTGGTCGAATGGAAAGAGATAGTTTTAATAGGTGAGTTTGGGTGTAGTTCGCTATGTATACTGGGTGTAAAATAGGAAAAGGGTGTTTGGAATATACAGTACATACATATACATTCATTAAGGGATAATCA
>NC_090758.1:45914875-45917375 GCF_036898095.1 Palaemon carinicauda
TGGAAAAAATGGAAATTATTTCCCACTTAATTGAAATGGAATATATTTGGTAATGATTTGGAAAGAATATTAATTTAATATTATTCTAATTCTTATTATCTACATATAAAGTTGATAGCCATTACTAAATTATATATGGATTTTCTATCATAGTACATCATTTGAAATATATTCTGTAACGAATAAGAAAATATATTTGTTTGAATAAAGGTATTTTTGTAGAAACTTTCAAATTATAAAAAATTCACAAAATATATGATGAATTTTAACCATAGAGAAGAAAGTATTGTGGAATATTGATGATTTTAATAAATTTATTATTTACATGAAATTAGTTATATGAGACTGAAGAGAATAAAAGTTGGAAATAATTGATGTTCATTCTTTGGGAAAGTAAGACATTCATATATATATATATATATATATATATATATATATATATATATATATATATATATGATAAATTTTGCACATTTTTTACGTGTTTTTCATATTCAAATAAGCCATATATATTTTTGATACATTAATGTCTGGATTCTCTTAACGACCTCGGGATCAGAGCCCCAGGCGAAATCACACAAAGACAAGAGCTTGGCTCCGGCTGGGAATCGAACCCTGGTCGGCAAGCTTGTATAGACAGTGACTAAGCCACTTGGCCACGAAGATCGTTAAGAGAATCCAGACATTAATGTATCAAAAATATATATGGCTTATTTGAATATATATATATATATATATATATATATATATATATATATATATATATATATATATATATATATATATATACATACATATATATATATATATATATATATATATATATATATATATATATATATATATATATATATATATATATATATATATATATATATACACACACATACACACATACCCACATACCCACACACACACACACACACACATATATATATATATATATATATATATATATATATATATATATATATATATATATATATATATTTATAGATATATATATATATATATATATATATATATATATATATATATATATATACTGTATATATATATATATGTATATATATGAATATATACATACATATATATACTCACATATACACATACCCACATACCCACACACACACACACACACATATATATATATATATATATATATATATATATATATATATATATATATATATATATATATATATATATATATATAAGTGTGCTACTTTTATAAGCACACATTGAGTATGTGTTGTTTAAGATGTGTAAAGCTGGATAACGAAGTACATCTTATTAGCTTTAAAAAGTATTTATTGTTTAAAAACAAGAGAGTTAAACATCTCCATCATAGGAGGGAGCTGGTTTGGTCAGATGACCAATTCTGGTGAAGTATAGATATGAACTGATTAAATTATCGATATCACAGATATCGTATGCTTAGTTGATGTAGCAATTTTATCACAATCTCGGAAGATACCTGCTTCCGGTGACGTCACAAACTTTCACACACTGATGCATTGGTGTTGACGTTTAAGAAAAATGTTACATTGTTGAGGCTGCATTGTGCATCCTGTTTATGATTTGAGTGACTACAGCAAATCCCACGGCTAGCATGTTCATCCAAAATGACATATTACGTCATGTGTTTTAAACATGTAATAATAATTATTTCACTTATTACATATATATATATATATATATATATATATATATATATATATATATATATATATATATATATACTTATTTATTTATCTAATTTCATTTAGGTGAGTTAAAAAATAAACACTCACATATAAAAATATTTCAACTTTTCCTTATCTAAATTCTCACTAGTTTTTACTACACAAAGTTTTTGATAGAGATTAGATTGATAATCTATTTCCATTATTCGACATAACTGAGTTTGTAAAAGCAGAACGACTCCCATCCATAACAAGAGAAGAGATTGTGTGAGACCGAATGTATCTGTGTGTGATTTATAAGTGGTTTTTTACTAATGCAGATGAATTGAAAAAAAAAAAAAAGAATTTCCTTCCATGATTTTGATAAATTTCTTGGAAAAATATATTTTTCTCAAATATTATTTGATATCATCAAATTACCTAAAAGAGACAAAATATCTGAGAACTCGATATTGCAAACTTTTAATAAAAAGGAAAACTTCACTAAAATATTTGTTACCATAAAGTTACCAAAGGTTATGACGCCTAGAAGCGAGTAAGAATTTCTCAGAAAACGTTTATAATTGGAAAACTTGCAAAACGTTTATGACTATTAGAGTCCTTCGTGTTAGAACCAAGTGAACAATGAAACTCGGGAACGTTGCTCCAGGTAAACAAATCAACGTTTTTTCATTGACTGTCTTGATAAACTTCTCCATTCTATGTGACCTGACCTCTTGCGAAGGCCCTCCAAAGACTCCCGCCATATCCCCGAAGTATGGACAGCTCCGTGGCTTCTACCGGCAGGTAACTGACGAAAAATTACAGGTAGCAAT
>NC_090758.1:45939875-45943285 GCF_036898095.1 Palaemon carinicauda
ATTCTTCTGTGAAAGGGTCATTTTCATGGTAGGCCTCTTTTCTTGTAGGTGTCTTTTGTGAGAAGATCCGTTTGGTGTGATGCCTCTTTTATAGGGAGTCCTCTCTCTTTGGAACGCCCCTTTTGTGGGAGGCGTCTAGTGTGGGTGCTTCTTTTTGGTGATTGCATTTTTTTTTTTTGTGGGGAAAGGCCTATTTTTGTTGGAGGTGTCTTATGTGGGTAGTCTCATTTTATGGGTAGTACTTTTTTTTTATGATTCCTCTTTTGTGGGAGACCTCTTATGTTGGAAGGTTCATTTCATGGGAAGGACTCTTATGGGATTCCTCTTTAATTTATGAGGAAGAACCGTTTTGTGGAAGGCATCCCTGGAGGGTAGGACCTTTTTATGGGAGTCCTCTGTTTGGAGAATGCTCCCTCTGTGGAATGACTCTTATTTGGTGAGGGCTTATATTGTGTAATTGTATCTTTTGTTGGATTCCTCTTTTGTGGAAAGGCCTCTTTTTTTATATAACTCTTATCTGTGAAGACCATTTTTTATGGGAAGGCATCTTTCATGTGAAGCCTCTTTGCAGAAACCCTCATTTAAAGTACTCGCTCGTTGGAGTCCTCTTTTATAGCAAGGCTTTTTTTGTGTAGATGCCACTTTTGTGTGAAAGACTTTTTGTGGAGGCACATTTTGTGGGGAGGACCCTTTTGTAGTAGGCTTCTTTCGTTGGAAGGCCTCTCCTATGGGGATAAGTCTTTGGTTGGAAGGCGTCTTCTATGGGGAGGCCTCTTTTGTTGTAAGTCCTCTTTTCTGTGGAGGGCTCTTATATGAGTAATTAGGACTCATTTTAGGAAAGCCCTCTTTTTATGGAAAGACTCTTTTTTGTGAAAACAAAATTATCTTATGTAAAATGCCTCGTTTCAGCATCTAACGTGAACTACTTCCAACACAAGTGTGTTAAAAAAATTAACTTCAGGTTAAGTGTTGCGTTTGACTTCTAATAAGATTAGAAATACTCGTTTAACTTTTTTTTTTTTTATGTTCATAAGGCACATTACACTTAATATCATCATCATCATCATCATCATCATCATCATCTCCTATTCCTCTTAACGTAATAATTTTACCTTATCAATGCCATACTAACACATGGATATGTACATACGCACGCACGCACAGACAAACACACACGCACATGCACACACACACACACAAATATATACATATATATATATATATATATATATATATATATATATATATATATATATATATATATATATATATATATATATATTTATATAGATATATATAAATACATATATATATATATATATTATATATATATATATATATATATATATATATATATATATATATATATATATATATATATATATATATATATATATGTTTGTGTATGCGTGTGTCGTTATAAGTGTGTTTTTGAGCGTATTTGTTTGTCTTTTTCTCAAAATGTTTTTTTTTTTCTTTGACGTTAATTTCTGGGAACAGAATTATTCTCTCTATGAAAATCAGAATTCCGAACATAAAACCAAGAGACAAAAATGTCTCCAGGATATTCCCTAAAGGTAAAAGCCCTTTTCATTCTTTTATTCAAAGAAATTTAAAAATCGAAACCTCGAACGAAAACAAAAGACATTTTCAATAATATAATTCCATATTTGATATAATTATAAATTAAGCTTAATTAAACAAAACAAAAAATATCGTTGAATTTTTCAACATAAGGCTTAACATATCTTTTTTTTTTTTTGAGAATTTTTAGTGACTAATACTGATACAGAGTTTAAATGTTTTGATGCCTTGTGAAGAGCTCAGTGGTTTGAAATTAATTCAAGATGTTATTTCTTTCTTTTGTTTTTTTCTTTTATTGAAGTCTTTTCATTTCGCTATAAAGTTAGGTAATATATTTTCAATTCTTGGGTTTAGAATTTTATAGTCTCTAATACTGATTTGGAGTTTTAATGTTTTTATGTATCCTTAAGAGGTAAGATTTTATGATTTATTTGGTAATTTTATCTTTGTTGACGATTTGTGTTTGTTATATATTTTTTGTGTACCGGTTTTTATTTTGTTTTATGAAGGATCTCATTTTCTCTGTAAAACCAAAATTATCAAAAATAGATTTACTTCAAACTGAAGAAGGCTCTAATGCTACCTTACGATACAAGATTGGCCAATATGATTATCCGCTGGGCGTTCAATTCCATTACCAATAAACACCAACATTAGTAGAATAAGGTAATCAAACCATTTGAAATGTCTCTAACAATAAGATTCTAATATTGGATATTGTCTAATTTATAGCATCAATTGCAGCCTCTTGCGAGAGGATTTGGGACTAAATACGCAATAACGCTGGCATTATTCTGGGAGATTTTGCGTTAAATAACAGCGTTGAGGACTTTGCAGGCTCTTAAGAGAACATTCCAAATTGCTTTAACACATTATCTTCGAAACTAAGTTGATTTCCTGCCATAGCTTCAGTAATTCAAGATATCTGCAACACAAAAAAAGCCTGAGTACATTTATAATAGTCATCAATTTGAACATTTATCTCATGCATTCGATGCTATTTCATTTCGCTCTATGTTCATAAATAAAGGTTTTCTCGTCATTCAAAGAGTGAGTAAATTTTATTGAGACACCCTGTGTATATACATATATATATATATATATATATATAATATATATATATATATATATATATATTTATATAGATATATATAAATACATATATATACATATATATATATATATATATATATATATATATATATATATATATATTATATATATATATATATATATATATATATATATATATATATAATATATATATATATGTATATATATATATATATATATATATATGTAATATATATATATATATATATATATATATATATATATGTATATATATAAAAATACATATATATATATATACTGTATATATATATATATATATATATATATACATATATATATATATAATATATATATATATATATATATATATATATATATATATATATATATATATATATATATATATATGTATGTATGCAATTATAACAATCATTCCTCTGCTAAATTTGCTGTAAAAAAATCATTTCAATACACCACCTAATAGCTAAGAACATCTAACGATACCAAATAATCCAGAATCTCTGTCAACGTGATAACCAATTTCCCCATCCCCCCACAGTAGGAAAATTCCTGGCACTTTACCCATTGTTTCTCAGTAAACAAATATCAATTCTGCCTCCAATGGAAAATCCTTTATATAGAGAGGTGCCTCCGGACATAGTTAATAAAATTTTGGAAAAAAATAGTTTTGTGAATACAAAGTAGAGTTTTTACGAGACCCCGGAAAAAAAATGGAAAACAAAAAGAATATA
>NC_090758.1:45943809-45951309 GCF_036898095.1 Palaemon carinicauda
ATCGTGAATTGTATAATATATATATATATATATCGTGAATTGTATATATATATATATATATATATTGTGAATTGTATATATATATATGTATGTATATATATATATATATATATATGTATACATATATTTAATTTATATATATACATATATAACGGATTTTGAGCGAAGCGAAAAATCTATTTTTGGGTGAGATGGCCATGTCGTCCTGATGGAAGTTCCTATAAGGTAGCTTCCTAGGGTATATTACAACTACGGCGATATTCCCAGAGAATTTACCTTAAGGTACCAAAATTCTAACTCCTGGAGCGAGTATCCCTCGTGAAAGGGATATCGCGACATATCAGAGGACGTATTCTTGACACGCCACATGGCAATCTGCATCCCGAACAGAGATTTCGTCTCGCAGGGGGCAAATGGCAAGAAACGAATTCGGGAAAGAGAAATGGCGAGCCGCTCCCAAGGCTCCCTATCTCCCGATTCGTAAGCTTGCCTGGCGCCAATCCTGGCGCCATCTGTATTCCTTGTAGCGTACACGAGGTGCTACAGATACTGTATGTAGGGAGGGGTCCTACGGCCCTTTCTTAGAAAGGCAAGGGCGGGTCCATCAGGACGACATGGCCATCTCACCCAAAAATAGATTTTTCGCTTCGCTCAAAATCCGTTTTTTTGGGCTCAAGCCATGTCGTCCTGATGGGAAGTATACCAGAGCATTACTGTATTATGTGGATTCTCAGAACGTGCCGTACTCCCCGGATGTAATTTTTCCCGGTCGACTAGACCTAGAGACCTAAGATGTTACCGTTATACATCTTTTCAACTAACTATAAACCATGTTAGAGCTTCCTGCCCCCTACAGGGAAGAGTCCTACTAGACTCTGGAAAAGTCTCGAAGAGTACATATACCTATGTATGAATACCAGGCAAGCAAATATAGTGGTCTCGCCCTCTATTAAGTAAAGCATAGTTTGTAAAGAATCACTGCGTCAATATGAAATATCGACCAGTTTTCTCCGGACAATACTTGTATTGGACAAAGGTTTTTATATCCGCATAGGAGGAAAACCAATGCAACATAGCTTGCATAAAGGAACAATTCTATTAGAATTATCCCAGATAAGGTACATAGAATGAATGCTCAATTATACCAATAAATTGACACAGGTGAAGGAGACGCAAGGTTCTCAAGAACCAGTTTATTGACAGGCAATAAATAGACAGGTTAACCACAATTTTATATATAAATATATATATATATATATATATATACATAAGAAGAGGATAACCCAAAACTTTAAGCATAAGTATGATAGTAAACAGAACTTGTTTGTCTGAAAGAAAAAAACATTAAATGCCACTTTTAAGATACCGATGTATCAAAGTCATAAAAGTCTGTATTACAAATCAATGACATTAGCGTTAGAAACGCTCGGCACACATGTCTGCACCTATGCTAGGTTCACCTTTGGAAATGGAATAGTCTACATGGGCAACACAGTGCCCTCACTTAGTTTGTAGTACAGTATGTAACTACACACTCACCCTGGAATTAATCGTCCCAATTAAAACCACTGTTTCTCGCAGAGTTAAACAATAGGGTTAACACCGCGACCCACTGCTACCACAGATCTCTTTAGTTCCTCTACTTGCTTCGCATAGTGGCGAAAGAACACTCTGGAAGACTTCCAGCCAGTGTATGAACGGAGATGTTCAAAATCCATACAATTAAAGAAATTTAAGGATGAGGCAACTTTCCTCGGATCGTGACCTGCGGGTGTACTGTCAGGATCCGCTCTGCGAATAAAATATGTGATTTTCGCTTTGAGTTGATTCAGAGATAAATTTGAGCCTGATGTTTCTCCCCTGAATAGTTGACCACCCTTGAAGTCTGAAGTTCTATGAAGATAGACCTTTAGGCATTCTACTGGACATAGAGATGCATCTTCTTTCAGAGGGCAGATTCTCCAGGGACCCCACCTGTTGGTGGGTAACTCATTCTTGGCGAGAAACGTAGGATCCGGAAACAGGTTCAGTTCTCCCCCCATCCAGGAACTGAACACGACCTGCCTCTCTCGAGAGGGCTACAATCTCACTAACCCTGGCCCCGGATGCAAGTGCAAATAGGAAAAAAACTTTTTGTGTCAAATCCTTTAACGCACACTCTTCATTGCTCAACAGAGAAGCGAAATGAAGAACTTGTCTAAAGACCATGAAATGGGCTTTGGAGGTGCTGAAGGTCTGAGCCTAGCGCAGGCTTTCGGGATAACCTTTATTAAAGATCTCGTTACCAAGGTTGACCTGGAAGGCATATAGAATGGGTCTTGTCAAAGCAGACTTGCACGCTGAAATCGTGTTAGCTGCCAATCCTTGACCCTGGAGGTGGAAAAGAAAGATAAGCAGAAGTCTGTCAAGATCTCCTGCGGATTCTTCGCCTTGACAAAAGGCCCCCCCATTTTTCTCCAAGATGACTCATACTGCCTTCTAGTAGATTTGCACTTATATTCCTCAAGGAAGTCTATGCTGGTTTTCGAAATCCCGAAACGCTTTCTCACCGCTAGGGAGAGAAAATCATGAGCTGCAGGGGTCCGGGTTTTCTGTAATGAAGCGCAGACAGTTGACTTCTGGACTCGCTGGGTCAAAACTGGATCTGGTAGCGGTACAAACTTCAGCTACAGTTCCAATGCCAGGGGGAACCACACGCTGTTCGGCCACTTGTGGGCCACTATTGCCGCTACCCCCCTTGAAGGATCTCATTTGTTGAGGACCCTCAACAGAAGGTCGTGAGGAGGGAACAGATAAATCTTGGACCATCTGTTCCAGTCGAGGGACATCGCGTCCACTGCTTCCGCTAAGGGGGTCCTCGTACGGGGGACACGTACAGGGGCAACTTCTTGTTGTCTTTCGTTGCAAAGAGGTCTATCTGCAGTTCTGGGACTTGATTCAAAATGAAGGAGAATGATCCTGCGTCTAAGGACCATTCCGACTATATTGGTGTGAACCTGGATAGAGCGTCCACCGTCACATTGCGGACTCCTTGAAGGTGAACTGCCGACAGGTACCACTTCTTCTTTTCCGCCAATCGGAAGATGGCCAACATCACCTGGTTGAGAGGTGGTGACCTCGATCCTTGTCGATTCAAGCATCTCACAACTACCTCGCTGTCCATCACCAACCTTATGTGGATCGAGTGACGCGGGGAGACTTTCTTTAAGGTAAGGAGCACTGCCATAGCTTCTAGAAAGTTTTATGTGAAAGGTCTTGAATAGCTTGGACCAAGTCCCCTGGACTTTTTCCGATAAGATTGACCTCCCCATCCCTCCTTCGAGGCGTCTGAGTGAATCGTCACCGACGGGGGAGGTGGCTGAAGAAGAACCGACTTCTTTAGATGTCTGGCTTGGACCAAGGCCTGAGAAGAGTACTTAGCCGAAGCGGAACTGGGTCTTCTCAGATCTCTTCGCGCGTTTGATGCATAACTTCTCCAAACTCCGGTTGCATCCTTTAGCTGTGCTCTTAGCACTGGGTCTGTCACCGAAACAAACTGGAGAGAGCCCAGTACCCCTCCTCCTGCTCGCGTCTTGATATCCTTTCGGAATCTAGAAGTCTCTTGACAGAACCCGCTATCTCCTTCCTTTTCTTCGCCGGGATGGAGAAACGGTTGTGACAAAAGGTCCCAGTGGATTCCCAGCCACTGGAACTTTTGAGATGGAGAAAGTCGAGACTTTTTCTGTTGATCTTGAAGCCTAGGTACTCTAGGAACTGGATCACTTGACTGGAAGCTTGCAAGCATTCTGTCTCGGATGCTGCCCACACCAACCAGCTCGTCCAGGTAGGCTACTACCTGAATTCCCTTTAGGCGTAATTGTTTGAGAGCTACGCTCGCAAGCTTCGAAAAAATCCTTGGAGCTATGTTTAGCCCGAATGGCATGGCTCCGAAGGCGTATAGTCTTCGTTGTAGCCTGAACCCTAGGTAGGGGGAGAGTCGATGGCTTATTGGAATGTGCCAATAGGCGTCTGACAAGTATATAGAGACGGAATATGCCCTCTTTGGCAGTAAGGTCCTTATGTGTTGCAGTGTTAACATTTTGAATTTGCAATTCACTATGAACTTGTTGAGTGGGCAACAAGTCCAAAATGACTCTGAGCTTTTCCGAGTCTTTCTTGGGAACACAAAACAGCCTCCCTTAGAAATTGATGGGCTTCACCCTTCGGATCACCTTTTTTCTCCAACAGTTCTTGAAGGTACTCCTCCAGAACGGGGGTGGAGTGTTGGAAAAAACCGAAGGCACGGGGGTGGAGTGCTGTACCAGCTCATGCCCAGTCCATTCTTGAGTAGGCTGTGGGCCCAGGGATCGAAGGTCCACCGATCCCGAAATTTCAGAGGTCTCCCTCCTACCGGTATCATCTCACTTGGACTGCCGTCCTGAGGTCTTGCCTCCCTGACCACGACCACCCCTGAATCCCCTTCCCCTTGAGGGGCGCCTAGACGAGCCTCTGGCTGCTCCTCTAGGCTTTGCTCGAAAGGAAGTAGACTGCCCTTCGAACGCTGGGGTGAATGCCGTGGACTGTGTCGACACGGCCTGGGGTACCCACTGAAAAGTGGTCGGGGTTTGTGCCACGATCTGGGGCACTGGGGGGCAATGGCAATTGCAGGTTGCTGTTGCTGTTTAACAGGCTTGGCTGGCCGAGACGGTAGCCTAGTCCTCATAGTCTTCCTCTTTGGTTGAGGACCCTCACCCGGGGAAGACTTTCTTTTGATAGCCAGGCCCCACTTCTGGAGAAGGTTTCTATTCTACAAGGCGGCCTTATCAATAACTTCTTTGACCAAGTCGGTAGGGAAAAGGTCTTTTCCCCAAATGTTGGAGGAGATTAGTTTCCTTGGCTCGTGCCTCACCGTAGCCGAGGTGAACACGAACTCCCTACAAGCTCTCCTTGCCTTGACGAAGCCATAAAGGTCCTTCGTCACTGTGGCCAGATGAGTCTTGGCCACCACCATGAACATTTCATGGACCTTGGGGTCACTTGCCATCGTCTCGAGAGTAGTCTGAAGAGACATTGAGGCAGCCAGTCTTTCTTTTGTCTCAAACTCTCTTCGCAAAAGAAAGTCAGACAGCTTAGGGAGGTCCTCGCCGAACTGACGTCCGGCAATATCAGCCTCCAACTTTCCAACTGAGAACGTAAGATGGACGTCCTTCCAGTCTTTGTGGTCCATAGGCAGGGCCAGCGACAAGGGTTTACACTCCTCTAGGGAGGGGCAAGGCTTGCCGGCCTCGACTGCTTTTAGTACAGCTGCAAATCCTTTCTTTAAAAAGGGGAAGGCTCTAGAAGGCGAGGACACAAAGGAAGGGAGCTTCTTGCTCAATGCGGCTACCTTTGAGTTAGAGAAGCCCCTCTCTCTCATCGAGGATGAAAGTAGAGCTTGAGCCTTAGCATGGTCCATCACTATGACCTCCTTCGGCTCTGTCTCCTCCTTTGAAGCTGGTTCCTTCCTCAGCCGGACATAACAGTCCGGATATGATGCCTTGCTGGGCCAGAATTCCACCTCCTCCAGGGGAACTGAGCCCAGCTTATCCGAGATGACGATCTTTCCAGTCGTCATCGGCATGTGCTCAGCATACCTCCATGGGTTAGCATCTGAGCACAAGGGAAGGTCTTTCACATTGAGCTTTTTCTGGGGCCCATGTGATTCTGCAAGGCACTGCATCCGCAGTTCCATTGCAGCCGCCTTCTCCTGATTCTCCTTCTGCATTTGTTGGATCATTCCAACAATAGAAGAGAGGGCCTGTCCCAGCTCTACTGGGAGACCGGCCGATGTTGAGGGAATAGGCTCCGGAATCTGAACCGGAGTAGCCGACACCTCGTCGACCTCTTCCTCTACAACGTCTGGGGCTTGAACTTCATCCTGGGCTTCTGCCAGGAGGTCTTCCTCCAGACGCTCGTCCACATCAGACATCCTGTCATCTAACTGTATGTCTTGCATCGCGACCGCGGCTTCAGCATCCACCTGGATCTGAACTTGGGGGATCTCCTCTTGAGGCTGGGGAATCACTGCATCAGCTGATGCCTTAGGGAAAAGATACGCCCTCATCTTCTCACTTGGAAGATAAGGGCCAGAAGTGTTCTTTTGGAAGCCCCTTACCCAGGTACGAAGCTTCTTCCTAGCTATATCCATTGATCCCGCCGTCCTAGGGGAATCAAAGGCCTCAGTAATCAGGTTAGTGCACAGAGTACATACCTGAGGGTCCCAATACCGGAGATCATCCTTGGAGACAGCGCATACTGCGTGTCTCCTACAAAACTCATGTCCGCAGAGGTTCTTGCTGCGGACGTTGCAGAAAACACTTCCGCACTTCGGAGGGTCCTTCTGTAAAGAGAAGTAATTTCCATGAGTATCAAGTGAACTATGTATCACTGGATATGCATAGTATAGCATAACAATTCAGAAAGGAAAAACACACACTTGTGTTTCCCTCACAACCCATTGTTGCAGCCCTTCCAGATAATAAAATCAAATGGTTAATCTCTTCTAGAGTAACCAATGCAAAGTTTCCAGAGGAAACAGGTGGAGCTCACACCTAAGCAATAATTTTAAAATCCCAAAATAGACAGGAAAGAACTCACTTTCCTATCTGTAGGGCAACAGCAAAGGACTGTGCAAGAAAACACAAAAGTGTTAGAACACACAGTGCTGTACCAAAACCCATACTATAGTTTTCTTCTTACTGTATGTGTTATACTGAAGAATACTAGTACAGTATAGGAGGATACGCGCCGGCCGGCACCTGCCGGCCGGCACACACCATAACTAGCTTTAAAGTATACTACTTAACAGCTATAAGGCGGCAGAACTCTGGTTCAAATGCATGTGCCGGTCGGCAGCAATTGCCGGCCGGCAACAGCCAATGTCGGCCGGCAATGGCTGCCGGCCGGCAACTACACAAGGTAGTACCCAGCTGTTGGCCACTCTCTTGGTGACCGGCAGACAAGGGCTGACATTAGCTGGCCGGCAAAGGTACAGGACCGATGCCAGCCGGCAGCAAAAGAACCAGAGGACTACACCTGCACGGCTGCCGGACTCATAGGCACTACAAGAAAAATAGGATGGATGCCGGGATAAGAGTGTACACTACCTCCAAGCTCGGCAATCCGAAAGAGTGCATATAAGGAAGGGGAGAATCTAATTCAGGCTTCCTGACCAATGCCGTCTGGCTCTACAGGCAGGCATGCATGAGGGACCAAGGGAGGTCCGGGCAGCACTCAAAATATAAGACCCTTGCCGGCCGGCAGCTCTGCCGGCCGGCAGGGGGCTGAGTCAATTCCACATCCTAACCTATTCTAGGTCCAGATGTAGAACGACGTACAGTACTGTAATGGCTAAACCATTACGGAGATAGAGGGGGAAGGGACAAAAGAGGGTCCTACCAGCCTTGCTTTAGTGACGGATCACCCGCAGCCAAGAAACTTATCTTAGCCTAAGGGAGATCTAAGGGGGGAGGCCAGCAATAC
>NC_090758.1:45966309-45967512 GCF_036898095.1 Palaemon carinicauda
CTTGAGAGAGAGAGAGAGAGAGAGAGAAGAGAGAGAGAGAGAGAGATTTTAAAGTAAACTTCAGTGAACTCGTTCTATCCCTATCACTATGATAACTTAGGATGGTAATATTATTCTTATGATAATGCAAAAATAAAAACATAATATTTTCATTGTCTATCAAAGGAATGGGAGATTTGGGCTAACTAAATTCTGCTTAAAAGAATTATTATTACATTTTACCACCAACCTCCTCCAGCCTCGTTTTATTGACTTTTTTAGTAGTGGGTTGAGAAGTTAAATATCTGACCGTTTATTTTATTGTAGGACTATTTGTCTTCAGTTATATATGATATAAAATATATGAGTATACATTTTTCCCGTCACGCTCAGTGACAAAGCATATAACTACCTTTGATGAAAGGGAGAGGAAATAGTCATATCCTGGTAAGACTTGTTGTAGTTAAGAAAGTGGTCGGTATTAAAAGGTGGAATCTCTATACCCCAGTGTGTGTGAGTATCTATTTTAATATCTAACCATCATTTGTGACGAATAGCGTACATTAGTAAGTGATAATAGATATTTAAATGTCACTTGAAAATATGGAAATATAGATTTAATAAAAACGTGATGCTAAACATTCATAACAATGAAAAAGAAAATTTCCCTTGAGGCAGGCCAGAAGTTTGATTTGAGAATTTAGAGTCAAAATTCTGTATCGGATGAAGAAACCATTTTAAGAAGCGTCCAATTAATGGAAGTTTGCCGGGGACGATATGAGTTTCGCACGAGACGATATCAGCTTCGTACCAAAATCTCGAGATTGCATCGAATGGGGAGGCACTTGGGGGAAAGTTTGCTCATTTGGGTCGTACAATAATCTATTGGATATGAGGTCGTTATGCTGACCTATATTGAGATTAAATTGGGTTTTGTTTATAATGGATTTTGTTAACGGGAATAATTTGCTTTGAAAGAGATGAAAATATTAACTTTTGGGTTCTGTTTATTTAGGATAGTTTAATTCAGTTGTAAATATGCATTCATATGTGAGAATATACATTATATGCAAATTTTGACATAAACACACCTACACGCACGAATATATATATATATATATATATATATTTCCTGGACCAGGGTTCGATTCCCGGCCGGTCGGATGGTATCGTCTTTGAGTGGTTTCGCCTTGGGACTCTGATCCCGAGGCCGGTGAGGAAAAT